>NW_010304037.1:0-4659 GCF_000700745.2 Antrostomus carolinensis
GGCGGCTAGGGGTGGGGTGCGAGCGCGGAGGGGAGAAGGCCTTGGCTTTGTTTATTTTCCTATCGAGCATTTCATAGACAAGCCAAAATCCGTCACTTGGGATCGAGGTGTGTAAATATCCCTGGCTAGGAAACCTTTCCACCCCGCTCCTGCCCCCTGCCACACGTAGACAGGAACAATCTCATGTATTTCTTTGAAGTTGTATGGGGAGCCATAACCTGGAGAGAAAGGCTAAAAATAAAACGATACCGGTTACAGAAGAGGGTTTGATCTTAGAGCTGGAATGAAGGACTAGCCCAGCCCCTTTGCATTACCGATTCCTCGATCACCCTTATCTCAGAGACTGGTATTAAAACAGCCTCTCGGTGATAAACGACCAACCCCCTTGCCGTGTGGTGCCCTGCTCTCTTTCTTAAGAAGAAAGAAAGAAAAAACCCTAGAAAGCCCCTATCCCGGTGCAGCAAAGCACATATTTGTAGCTGCCAGTAAGTCCAGGCAGCTTTTATATCGAAATGCTCTGCGCCTGAGGCCAAGTCATGCTGCTAAATATTGCTGACCACTTTTTCTTTTATGGCTTTCATGTCACTTAGCTATTGAAAGTAAGATGGATTTGTACCATTTCTTCACCCTGCTCTGCTCTCCCCACACCCCAGGTCTGCCCGGAGAGGCCATTGGAGGAAGAGCGCCACGTGACAGAGGGGTGCCAATGTTATTCTCCGAGGGTGTCAAGACCCTGTCAGTTTGCGAAATAAATATTGGGAAACAACGAAATGCAAAAAGCGACCTACTACGACAGCTCTGCAATCTATGGTGCCTACCCCTACCAAGGAGCAAATGGTTTCACTTATAATGCGAGTCAGCAGCAATATCCTCCATCTTCATCACTTGTGGAAACTGAGTACCACCGCCCCGCGTGCTCCCTCCAGTCCCCCGGCAGCTCCGTGTCCCATCACAAGCCCAATGACATCAGTGAGAGTTGCATGAGGACCCTCCCCAACCAGCCTCTCCAGCCCCCAAGCCTCGCTGACCAACAGGCCCCACCGCAGCCACCTCCAGCCCAGCAGGCACAACCTACACCTCCGTCCTCCTCCTCACCATCTCAAAATGCCAGCAGCAACCCTGCCCCAGCCAACCCCACCAAAAGCCCGGCTCTTAACTCGCCCACCATGTCCAAACAGATATTCCCATGGATGAAAGAGTCTCGGCAAAACACGAAGCAGAAAAACAGCAGTTCCAGTTCAGGTATGAAACATGCTTCCCCCTCTCCCTGGGTATCCCTGGGCTGGCTACGTGTCCAGTGTGGAGGAGGGCAGCCCTGCCCACCTTCACTTTGGGGAGGGAGGGGGCTTTTTTCCTCTCGAGCTTTTGGAAAGGGGTTGCCATCACTTGCAAAGGGAACTCAGTGAACAAACCACTGCCTGCAAAACTTTGCCAGCCTTGCAGGATGGATCCAAAGTGATTTTGTTTCCTAGTGGTTAAACTCACTTATTCCCTCCTGCATCTATCACATTTGGTAGGTAATCCCCCCTCCAGTAAATCATGTCAGTGTAGAGCAACCCAGGCCTTAAACCAGAGGCCTGTCCTGAGTACTTTGTTGGCATGGTGCTGTTAGATTAATAAGACAGTGACCTATGTCTGCTGAAGTGTAACAGGAATAAAATAGCTCATAATCACATGCAGGCAGGATCAATGCCCTGCATGCAGTCAGAACCTCTTCCTATTTTAACAAGCTGATCAGCAAAGTTACAAGCCTGGTAAACAAAAATCATTCTGGAGTGCCATAAACTTCAGCCCATAAAATATTATTTGAGGGATGGAAGTGTATATTAATGTTTTTATTACTCTAGGAAACCCAAATCGATAACACCAGTGCTAGCTCCAATGCTCAGGAGTTGGGCTCATATTAACCTCTTTCCTCTTTTCTCTTAAATGTGCCTTGAAAATAGAGTCCAAAACTTTAGCAAAAGTCTTTGCTGGTCTGCTTTTTAAGGTCCTGGTAACATTACTGTTTACAGCCTTCCACAACATGTTTTTATTTTATTAAAAACAGTAACATTTAAATATGTCTGTACGCCTGTATGCAAGCCTAGCCACCTTATGTTCTTCTTATATATATTATAATGCCCAATCGCTACCATATGTTTACGCTACATGCTAGACATGATAGAAACACTATACTGTCAATTCTATGCTTATATGTTATAATGTTATATTGTAGATACCTAACTTTAAGGCATCTCTAGTGATGTGCACACATATCAGGGTTTTCAGAAAAAGTGGGTTGCTGGTCTTACAGCAATGGAGAACAGCTGCTTCTTGAAGACCTTGATTCCATTCTGTTAGCAGAGCCATAGGTTCACCTTCAGAGCTTCTAAATGCCACTGTGTTTCCCTGAACCTTTCTTACTCCTTTATGCAAGCTCAAAATATGTTTTATGCCATAATTCTTAAGGAAAGCAAGCACAGTCATATAGTGACACTAATGAGGTGAAGGAAGTCTATTGAGGCTCATAGCTTGGCATAACTGAGCTTATGCCACGGGGGTGTACTCGTTGCACAGGTGGGCATCCATCTTGCATCCGAGAGCTGGACTGTCCAGGTGCTGGTGTTGTTGGCCATTGTCTCTGGTTGCCTGCCATGTCTGGGTTCACTATGCTGATTGTGTTCTTTGTGTGATTTACATAGGTGAGAGTTGTGCTGGTGATAAAAGCCCTCCGGGGCAAGCCTCTTCTAAACGAGCCCGTACAGCTTACACAAGTGCCCAGCTGGTAGAACTGGAAAAGGAGTTCCACTTCAATAGGTACCTTTGCAGGCCACGAAGGGTAGAGATGGCCAATTTGCTCAATCTCACAGAAAGACAGATAAAAATCTGGTTTCAGAACCGCAGAATGAAATACAAAAAGGATCAAAAGGGCAAAGGCATGATGACCTCTTCAGGAGGACAGTCCCCAAGCAGAAGCCCTGTCCCTCCAGCTGCTGGGGGATATCTAAACTCTATGCATTCTTTAGTAAACAGTGTCCCCTACGAGCCCCAGTCGCCTCCGCCATTTAACAAGCCTCATCAAAACACTTATGGCATCCCTGCATCATATACCGCTCCTCTTAATAATTGCCCACCTCCTCAAAAGAGATACACGGGGACGGCAGCTGTGACACCTGAATACGATGCTCATCCTCTTCAAGGCAACGGTTATGGGAATCCACACATACAGGGAAGCCCCGTCTATGTAGGGGGCAACTACGTGGAGACCATGACCAATTCTGGGCCTTCCATCTTTGGTCTAACTCATCTCCCTCATCCTCCCTCTGCCAACATGGACTACAGCGGGGCTGGGCCAATGGCCAACAATCACCACCATGGACCTTGTGATCCGCACCCAACATACACAGACCTTACCGCTCACCATCCTTCTCAGGGAAGAATTCAGGAAGCGCCCAAACTCACCCATCTGTAAGAGACAGGAGTCACTAAGTGGAACATGAAGCCCCTAACTTTTGGAAAGTACTCACCCCTTCCCTTCTCTCTTTCCCCTTACCCCTCATGTGCCCCTCCTCCTTCTCCTTTCTTTTGTTCGTTTTGGTTTGTTTTGTTTCCTTCGGTAAAAGCGTTTTCTAGTTTATGTGACGTAGCAATATTTGTTGCTTGAATTGCTCTATAGTTTCACTAGTGGATATTTATCTTCTTGAACTGTAGCCTTGTGTCTCACTTTGGGAGTAGGCAGAGGCTTTATACTTTACCTTCTACACTTTTATCAAAACAGGGTATATGAACAAATTTTCTATAAAAGGAATTCTTAAATGTGAATTTGTTCGTACATGATTGATCCCACGGGGAAGCAATTTTTTTTATTGCACTTCTTTTAAATAGCGAGAAAGACATCAAAAGCGCTTGGACAGGGGCTCCCTGGACAATTATTAATACGTGTAAGTCTTTCAATGTGTGTATGCTGGTGAACATTCAGATTTATTTATATTTTTTTTTTTTTTGCAAACATTGAATAATCTAAGTGTTTAAAATTTTATTTATCCCCATTTGTTCATATTTATATATATATATATAAAATCTGTACCCTGAATATTCAGGAAGTATTTACCTGGCCATATGTTAGATGGCATATTGGCACGCATAGGAAATATCATTTGAAAGGAAACTAGAACTCCTTTTATTAAAAACAGTGGTAACGATAATGATGACGCAATAAAATCTGGGAAAAAAGGATCACGGTTTGAATACTTTATGCTTGTAACATCCAGCTAGGTGGAAAGTGTGTGAAGCTGAAAAGGCTAGGTTTGTTTTGAAAGTTATGCATTCCTTGCTGCTCACGTTCTGAAAAAAAAAATAAAGTTTTTATTCTGAATAATAAAGAGTTAAGAACATGTTCTTCGCAGCGCAAGGGAAGGGAGAGCCCTTCATGACGTGGGGAGTTGGGAAACTCGTCTCTAAATTCACACGAGGATCTGCTCACCCACCCGAGGGCCCCGCGACGCCTTTTCAGCATTTCATAGGCAGCGAGAGGGACGTTGTTGTTGTTGTTTTCGGGTTTTTTTATCCCTTTTCCAGCGGTGCTTCACTGCCCGCTCCCGCTGCGCGCTGCCTGCCCGGCGCGGAGGGCAGGCGGGCGCCCATCGCCCCCTCCCTGCAGCCCGGCTGGCCCTCGCC
>NW_010304038.1:0-273 GCF_000700745.2 Antrostomus carolinensis
AGCCCCCTCCCACCCTGGGGGGTCCGGGGCCACCCCAGAGGACCGTGTGTCCCCCTGTCACCAGCAGCACCAGGGTGGCCCCAGGGACTCACCACACCACTCGTCCACCCAGGTGAAAGCCTGTCGGTGCCCGATCAGCAGGATGTCCCGGATCACCTGTGACACACCGCGGTGGTCAGCACCCTGTCACTGCCCCCACTGCCTCATGTCCCCTCTCTGTCCCCTTGTCCCCCTCTCACCTTGTGCACGAACTGCTCCACCCGTGTCTGCAGC
>NW_010304038.1:371-1327 GCF_000700745.2 Antrostomus carolinensis
CTGAGCTGAAGAAACGGGGGTCCTGGGGGTGGAGGGTAGAATGGGGCTGTGAGCTTCCCCCCCTCCTCCACCCTGGGATGGGGGACAAGGAGGTGGCCCTGGGGAGCTCCTGCCCATCGTCACCCATCCTACCTCCAGGCTGCGGTAGTAACGCTCGGGGATCTCGTCGAAGGCGATGTCCAAGAAGGAGACCTCGTGGTCACCCAGGATTTTATCGCTGTGGAAGATCTGGGGAGAGGAAGGAGGGTGAGAAGTGTTGTGTGTCATCACCCCCCCCCACGCTGTGATGAGTTTGCCAGGTCTCAGCTGAGGCACAGACTCACGTTCTCGCTGTCCCCACAGTTGTCCTCGTACTTGGTCTCGATGTAGATGGAGAACTTGGGCAGGAAGGAGCACTGCAGGGAGCGGCTGTCAGCGGGCCCCGAGGGATGCCCATCCTCAGGGATGCCCACCCCCCCAAAGGACACCCAGCCCCAAGGATTCTGATCCCCAAGAGATGCCCATCCCCAAGGACACCCATTCCCATGGGACACCCAGCTCCAAGGACACTCACTCCCAAGGGACACCCAGCCCCAAGGGATGCTCAGCCTCAAAGGATGCCCACCCTGAGAGATGCCCATCCCCAAGGGACACCCATCCCTAAGGACACTCATCCCTGAGGGACACCCACCCTCGAGGGACACCCAGATCCAAGGGACACCCACACTGAGGGATGCTCATTCCCAAGGGACACCCAGATCCAAGGGACACTCGCTCCCAAGGGACACCCATCCCCAAGGACACTCATTCCCAAGGGACACCCAGACCCAAGCAACACCCAACCCCAAGGGACACCCACACTGAGGGATGCCCAGACCCAAGGGACACCCATCCCCAAGGACACTCACTCCCAAGGGACACCCACCCCTAAAGATGCTGACCAAGGGACACCCACCCCCAGGGAACACCCACCCACC
>NW_010304039.1:0-3739 GCF_000700745.2 Antrostomus carolinensis
CCAGGTGCAGGACCTTGCATTTGGCCTTGAAAGAGATTTCTTCCGAGTCTCACTGCTCAATATCTCAGGTCTCCATGCCTGAGCCTGCCTGAAACTCCTGCCTTGTGCCAGGTCCTCACCATGCTCTGGGGACCCTACTCTACATCAACGGTGCTTGTTCCCAGAGCAGGTCCCAGGCACTGGTGTTACATGGCTCTGTAGCTGACCACAGAGGCTGGCAGAGCTCTCTGCAGGGACAGCAGCAGAGTCACCGTGGAGGCGGTGACAAAGCCACAAGTGGCATCGCCTGGCCTGCTGATGGAAGTTGTCAGGGCGATGGAGATGAGAAGCCAACTGGAAGGCAGCCATTGTAAATAAGAGGAACTTTCAATCCAAGTAATCTGACCAAGAAAGAAAGTCCCAATAGAAACTCACAGACCCTTTGTGTGGCCATACAGGAAATCTGGGCGAGGATGGGGGCTGGCATCTCCTCCCCCAGGCTAAGCTGAGGGCCCAGAGCCCCCTTCCAGCTGCAAGCACGGCTCCCCAAGCCCCACTGCCTGCTCTGCTCCACAGCCCAGCAAGAAGGGGACACAGCAGCAGCCTGCAAGTAGGTTTCCAGCCTGGAGAGACCTCCCCAGGCCAGGAGAGCCCCTGGGGCTGGGGGTACCCACCGCCACATCCTTGATGTACTGCGCGAGCCGGGAGCGATACTCCTCGTTCAGCTCCTTCAGGCGGAGCTGCAGTTGGGAGTTCTCAGCCTCCACCTCTTGGAGTTGGCTCTGGGAGGTGAGCAGCACCTGGGCACAGCAAACACACTCATAGGATCATAGAACATCTCAAGTTGGAAAGGACCTATAAGGATCATGGAGCTCAACTCCCTGCTCCTTGCAGGACAACCTCACACTAAACACATGACTAAGAACATCATCCAGATGCTCCTTGGACACTGACAGGCTGCCATCCTCCTCCCACCAAGCAAGGGACACTCAGAAGCTCCATAAGAGATGAGGGACTTCATTTCCAGATACTCAGCTTCCCTAGAGCTGGGAAGGTCCTGGGTTTTCACAGGAGCCCACTGGAAACGTTTATAGTTTCTATTCCCCTGTTACCTTCTGTCATTTGCCATCTCCCCTCCCATCGGTGACTTCACCAACCCTTTCTAAATATCAGTGAACAAAATTCCTCCCACCACCTGTGGCAAGCAGCACTGATGTTGGAAGAGTAAAAGATGGGGTTAAAAGTTATAATAAAATTTAAAAAAATTAAGTGACCAACCCAGTCTGTCCTGAAATCATAACAAGAAGAATATGAAGTCCTTAAAACTTAGACCACCAGACACCTGCCATGAGAGCAACCGTTGCTCAATCAGAACCACAACAGGATATAAGGTTAAATAGTAACTTGGTGGTAGTTGATAGGAAGGAGGTCTGAACTTTAGTTACCTTAGATGATTATAATACCACAACCCACACTTCTAGGTGGAGATTTTATATGTAAATGTAGGACCACCCTAGTATAATGAATTAGATCATAATTAGGACATGCTAAACCTGAGCAGGGGCAGTCCTGGGAGCCAGGGCTGGAAGGGAGCCTGTCCTTACCGCTGACTGCTCCACCAGCTTGTGCTGGGTGTCCCCAATCACTCCCTTGGCCTCCTGCAGCTCCTTCTCCATCATGATCCTGGGCAGAGAGAGAGAAGATGTGTTTGTTTAAAACCTCCAAACTTCTCTGTAGGTCCAATATATCCACCTTTGAGAAGGAAATCACTGTGGGAGGACTCCTGTCTTCTGTCTCTCAGCAGCGGCTGCCAGATCTGTGCCAACCAGCAGCCTCAGAGCTCTTGCAACCAAAAGTGAACATCTTCCCCAGTCAGATGGTCTAGTTCTCCAGCATCCCTGCTGGGACACCAACCTCATCCCAGCCTGTTGATGGAAGAAGCACTGTGGGGGTAAGGGATGTGGCTGGATTCATCTCTGGGCTGTCACACATTTGCCACGTGTGTCACAGAAGGTGGATTTTCAGAGGTGCAGAGACTGGTCGGGTACCTAAACACCACTGACTGTTCAGCAGACAGTTGACCCTCTTAAGAGGGTCATCATACTTTGATGACCCTCTCAGCTTTAGATTAGATATTAGGAAGAAATTCTTTGGTGTGAGGGTGGTGAGACAGTGTCCCAGGTTGTCCAGAGAAGCTGTGGCTGCTCCTCCCTGGAAGTGTTCTCGGCCAGGTTGGATGAGGCTTTGAGCAACCTGGTCTAGTGGAAGGTGTCCCTGCTGCTGGCAGGGGGGTTGGGACTGGATGAGCTTTAAGGTCCCTTCCAGCCCAAACCAGTCTGGGATTCTATGATTCTATGTTTTGCTTCCAGACCTCACTTTTTCCAAGGGTGAGCCAACATTTCCCACCCTGTGCCCCACCAAAGGCAGGCTGCCTCCTCTCCTGTGCCCAAGGTCAAATTCAGCTGCAACGAGATCCGCAAACACCCAGCCAAAGAGAAGGACGTGCCCTCAAACACTCACACTCTCTCTTCCAGCTTCTGCTGCTGCGAATTGTAGGTTTTCTTCAGATTTTCAAGCTCTACTTTGATGTGATCCTGGTTTCCAAGCAACTGAGGGACAAACGAAGAGGAAGATGAGCCAGAGGGCTGAGCTAAGCAGAGGGATTCGTGAAGGAGGAAGAAGTGAGGAAAGCCTCCAGCTGAGCACAAGTCCAGCTGACATACTGGGGAAAGGACAGGTTTAACTGGGAGTGACCAGTGCCCTGTAGCACACCAGAAGTGCTGTGTGCTCTGGAGACAGGGCACAAAGACATGTTGTCACCTTAGGGAAGAGTCTTGTTCTGAGAGTCAGATTCCCAGCAGGAGCTGGTGGTGGAGCCCAGGCTCGTGCCACACGGGCTGTGGATGGGAAGGAGGCAGGGAACATCTTGGTGCTCTCAGTTTCGAGGGCTTTATCACCTTCATCTTTCTCAAGTAACAGCAAGGAGAAAATAAGCAAGTGTCATCTGCACTTGTTGGCTTCTAAACTTCACCCAGAGGCACTGAGGGAGGGAACCAGAGCTGCCCTCTCCCAGATTTCGCCTCCACAAAAGCTGGAATTATTCTAGTCTCATTTTTCAACTGCACAGCTTAAAAAAATAAAATAAAATTTAAAAAGTTGAGGCACCAGCTCATCCCCAAAATTCAAGTTCCCCCCATGAGGTGCCAGTTGCACTCAGAGTAATTCCCCTCTGCTCCCCTGAGGATCCAGCAGCAGGTCCCCACACACTCACGTTTCTCTCCAGCTTTTGCCGCTCGTCTTCTGAGGCAACTACATCTTCTGGCTGGTTCTGTAAGAGACAGAAGGTGCCTGTTAGACCTCTGTTCTCCAAGGAACTAGTGACAGGGCAGAGAGGTCCTTACCTTCATCTTCTGAGCTGAGACATGATGCACCGTTGCTCGCACTTGTTCCAGCTCAGTAGAGGATTCATTGGCCATGGCAGGGGAGCGGTTGCTCACTGTGTGGGGAAGGGTGCTCCTGGCATTGGCCAGATTGAGCAGCTCTAGGCTGAGCTCTTCATTCTTCATGACCTGTCAGGTCAAATAAGAAGGAAAGAGCTTCAGAAATCCTTCCTCTCCCACTCCACACGGTGTCTGTTCAGCACATACCCACTGCTCTTGGTGTGTAGACAAGGCAGGTACTCACATCCCCTCCTGAAAGCCAGTTTCTCTCTCATATGTCCAAAGATATCAGTGACAGGACAAGAGGAAATGGGCTCCAG
>NW_010304040.1:0-10535 GCF_000700745.2 Antrostomus carolinensis
GAGGCCTCGGGGGGGATGGTTTTACCCGAGCTGTGGTCCCCTGGAGCCGGGCTGCTCTCCGGGGAGATGGACAAAGACAACCCGAATCCGAGGAGCCTCTTCCCGCCGTGCTGGCGAGGGTCCAGTTTTGCTTCTGCTGGTGAAGAGCCGCTGCGTTCCCTGGAGGAAGGCTGGGAAAGACAGGCCCTTGGGCAGAGTCCGAGACAGAGAGCTCATCCTCGACCATGGCTGAGCCCTGTCCCTACATCCCACCCCTGCTCTTCCTCGTCCATGGCTGAGCCCTCTCCCCACATCCCACCCCTGCTCTTCCTCGTCCATGGCAGAGCCCTCTCCCCACATCCCACCCTTGCTCTTCCTCGTCCATATCCGAGCCCTCTCCCCACATCCTACCCCTGCTTCTTTGGGATCACTCTCCCATGTGCAGGAAGGACAACAGCTTACCTCAGTTTACCCAAAAAGCACGAGGTTTACACTGGTTGGAGATGAGGCAGGGTGAAGCTGGCTCTCCCATCCTTCTCAGCCCTCCTGCAGGCTTCCCTCCTTCCCTGTCCTGGAGCAGACAAGTGATTCCTGTATAGGCATCTCCCATCTGCAGCTGTCCTGGGAAGCAGAAAGACAGATTTTTTATTAAGTGAACTCATTTTCTTGGTGGGGAAAGTAGAAAGGAAGGATAGTGCCAGAGAAAGCCGAACATCTTGAACCTGAAGACATGGTGGCTCTGTCCCTGCTAGTGAGAGGTTTCAAACTGCTACCAAATACATGTATGTATCTACACATCTACGTACACACAGGTATATGTATGCTGTTGAATATTCACTCCTCTCTTAAAGTTTGTCACCCTAACATTGACCATTTCCACAGCAGCTTGTACTCAGGGCTTGTGTCATAACCACGTCTCTTGAAGGCCTAGACAGTTTGCATCTCTTTGTTGGCCTTGTTCCAAGATGAGCCAGGAAATCATTTCTCCTCTGTACAATAACTCAGCACATCTCACCAAAAGACCTGTGGGATACTCATGCTGAGACCACAACCATCCATGAAAAAAAAGAATTGCAACCAAAGGGAGGCCTCGCTGGACATTTGAGCCAGATGGAGGTAGTTTACCAAGTGTGGGTTTTAATTATGCAAACAGCCTGAGCTGTCCAGGGGTACCAAGAAGGTATGGCTTCCAGATGTCCTTTAGATATCTTTTGCTGACCTTTTATTGGTCATCCGCAACCAACAGGTAAGAGCAGAGCAGGGGAAAGGCTGCCGTTGGGCAGGTCTACAGGTAGGTCCGGAGAAGCAGCATGCTGGAGCAGGGCTGATATGCAGAGCTTGCAGGACCAGAGCAGGAGGGCTGCAGCTGGCAGAGCTCTGGAATGGGCCCCAAGTTGGGGTCAGAGCAGGAGCTACCTCACCTGCAGATCTTTCAGGACCTTCAGTGCCACAAGCAGCACAGAGATGAATCTGGGTTTTCTCTGGACAGGGAAAAGCCTGACAAATGTAAATGCAGACACGTTCTCATGCAATAACACTCATCTTTTGAGGCCTATACTTTGGGGACTTGCTGGGAAACAGCTGGAAGCAGGACGTGCTTTGTGGAATGCCCTCAACACATCTTTGCAGAAGCGCTGGTGCCAGGACTAGACTTGTGGGAAGTCTTGGTGCAGCTGCCTCCAGAGGTTGACTCAAAGGCAAGGCAGTGTGGCACCAAGAGCCAGGCCGGGGAAGATGCATAAAGGAGGAGTTATGAGGGCTGTCTTCTAATTGGCTAAGCTCTGTGTGGTCAGATCACAAAGAGCGGTGCAAATAAGCCCGTCCATTTCTGTTTCACCTAGTTACCTTGCCCTACAAACCTTACAAATCTTTTGCCCTTTGTCAAGCAGTACACTTTTCCCTGCATCAGATCACTCAGCCACCACTCCACTTCCCCTTTCTCCTTCTAGAGTTTTCATTTGCAGTTGTTCACCTTTGAAATCCCACTTAAAAATGATCCAGGAGAACTGTAGCCACCCAGACACCCTCTAACATGGTCCAAAGGTAAAGTTACAGGTTGATGCCTTAAGCTCTTCTGCTCCCTTCCCCTGGAGATGGGAGGTGACACATGAGGAGAGCAGAGGGCTGCCTGCCCTGCTGAGCACTGTCTTTCTCTGTGAGTCCTGTACACAGAGCCCAAGACAGCATTTAATGAACATGCCACTGAGGGAGCACGATGCCCACAAGGAAAAAGGCTGGGACCCTCAGGTGGGACTGTAGCTTTCAACACAGCTGTCTCTTTTGGGTGCTTGGGCTGGTCTGTGGCAGATCTGCTCTGAAGGAACATGAGTCAAGGGAAGGTGAGGTCTGGGAAGAGACGAGTGTTCCCATGCAATCTGCTGGCAGCACATCTTGTTGATTTGTGGATATCTGGGGAGAGAGGATGATCCTACGCTGTCCTGCTATTTCTGCAGTGACAGTCCAGCTACCACAGGTTAGGAATATGCTGCTCCTCACTTTTAAACACACCTTCAAGCACTCGTGTTTCAATAGTGCCCTCTGACTTTGCCATCCCGAGTGGTACCTCAGGAGAGAGAGGTCACCTACATGCAGAGCATCAAAATCATTGCATAAAAAAGGACTCTGGAGCTGGAATTGTCTGGGAGAGGGCTGGAAGCTGAACATGAGCACCGAAGGAGTTAACTGAAGCTATAGTCACAGGGTTGAAAATTACAGGTTCTACCAGGAAGGCAACCGGCTTCATATGGCTGTTTGGCTGACATTTCTGAAAGGTTAATCTTGAAATGGAGAGAGCACATCTGTAGAGGGCTGGGACTGACTTTTCCTCCAGATTCCTGCACCACTTTGGGCTGGTTTGAGGATCAACAGTTTGTTACACACAGGTCACCATGAAGTAACGTGGTGGCTGTGACCTTGGCATGCAAAGTGGTGTCCACAGTATTGTCAGGTGTCCTAGTGCCAGGTGCTCTCCAAGCTCCCATTTCAAGGTACGTGAGACTGGCTCTCCCTCTGTGCCTGCACGTCGGACCTTTGCTCTTTCCATTTCTCCACATGTCTAAGCATTGTCTCCCAAGGACTGAGTGAAGGAGGAGGAGTCTCCCAAATAGGAGATCTCCTGGGGGAACTGAGGTGGCTTGCAGTTACAGCTTGAGTAATTCTGTGCAGCTCATTTGCAGCTTGGAAATGAGCCAATATTCACCGAGATCAAGAGACACCTTGCTTTGACAGGATAATTACACGTTCGTCTTTACCTAATGCTTAATCACACTTAGATCAATTCTCTTCCTTTGCATTGTGAGTCTTGTTTGCAAAGTGTCAACCACTCACTCGCTCTCTTTAACCCGTATTTGTGAGCAGAGTGGCTTCAACATGTGCTTGGGGCACATTCCTCGGTCTAAGGGTGCTGAGGAGAAGGTGGAAGAGAGAGGTGGGTGTGGAGAAATAGAGAGGGCACATAAAATGGGAAGCCATTGCCCTTTGCTGTGCTCACACCCATCTCTTTTTTGGAATAGGACCTGATGGAGTTGATTCCTGAATCCCAATATTAAATAAAGTGTAGCTTTTACCTTTGTGCTAATCCAGTAAAGGCTTTTTGCCTTTCTTCCCCACTACCTTGTGGCTGCACCTGTCCTGTGTCTGGTATGGATGTAAGCATCTGAAAACATCTCTTGAAGGAAGAAGGAGGCAGAATAAAGGGTGCTAAAAGACCAGTTTGTTTGCTGTTGTGCCTAAGCCAAGCCTGTACTTGCAGGAGACATAAGCAATCATAAGCACATGGTGCATGATGCAGTCTGGGCAGTCAGCAGGTCAAGGAATATTACCTTCTCCGCTAGATAAGGATCCTTCTGGACCCCTGGACAAGTCATCCTTCTGGAGATCCAAGAAGATCTTGTCTTGAAGTAGTTTTCAACTGCTCTGAGGACAGGCATAGGCAGACAATGGGTCAGACTCTTGAATACAAATTTGAAAGGGCTCCCCAGACCCACCAACGCTGGTACTATTGGCATAGTTTATGTGTTACACCACCTCCCTGTTGTCTTGTATGAAAGGTACATAGTTCATGGCTCTCTCCTGGACATTTTCAGCAGCTGAAACACATACCCTGTAGATTGGCCAAACATGGAGGCACAGGGCTGCTCTACATCAGCAAGGCTCCTTGGCCAGGTTTGCACACATGAGGAGGAACTGTGGTGACATGATTTATCCAGACACTCAGCGTAGTTACTGCTCCATTTTTGGGACATGAACTGATGCACAGTGGTGGGCAGATAAGTTCTGTGCTGACAGAACAACTCTTCCAGCAGAGCAGACTACAATGAATGCAATATTGGATCATCCTACCTGCACACCAAATATATACACATACACACATACATATATATAAATAGTCCTAGGTTACACATCAGGCCTGATTTTTTTCCTGCAGTAGGATGCCCCACTGTGCAATGTGTCCTGGGTACCCAAATGTCTCAGATGGCTCCATGAGCAAACAGCACACTGCAAGGAGAGCTCAGGAACCAAAAGACTGAAGCATGGCTGCCCACTCCTGGACTTCTTTGCAGTGAGACATGTCATACCAGAGACATGCTGACTGAGCCCTGGACCCTGGTGTGAGCTTTGCCTGGCTTGAACCCTCCACCGCCTCTATGACAGGCACGACACTCCATCTCTGTCAGCTGTCTCAGTTCATTACCATATCGCGTTTGTTCAGGGAAAGGCACTGAATATCTGTGTTGTTCTTATGTGCTGTTTTGCTCCTGTTGTCATGAAAAACTGCGCCAGAGCCTTGCAGAGCCTGGATGGGCAAGGCAGAGTGAGAAAAGCTTCCCCTCTGTCAGTGCATCCACCCCCTGCACAGCCAGCAATTCCCCACGGGTACTACCTCTCCCAGGAAGGTGAATTATGGGCCTCATAGCTTCTGCTTCGTGATTTCTCTCAGATTTCAGGCCTCTTCTGCCTGAGCAATAGGGTCGGCTTAGACGAGTTGTTCCTGTAAATCATCTCAGCACTCGCTTCAGCCTGACACATCAATCCCCTCTTGTCAAGCAGTTAAATGTTCCCACCTGGTCCTGGCGGTGCTGCTGAGATTGGGATGTGCTAAGAATCCTTCAGAGCATCACAGGGCCATGCAGGAAGGGCCACGGATTTATTCAGGCATCTCTTGCAGAAAGCTGCTGGGTTTCAAGCCTTAGGGGGACTTAGCTGGATGAGAGCTTGCACGTGGTTTGGAGTGGTCCTGAGCTCCCTCTGCACTGACTGTGAAGCAACTGGGAACAGCCAAAGATGCTAAATGGACTTTGAAGAAGAGAAAACATAAAGGCCCAAGAGGTTTCTTCAGTGACTTCCTGGCCAGATTCTTGATTCATGGTCCTCAATGATGGGTCTGGGTACTTGTGTGCTCTGCTGAAAAAGGCTCCACATCCCAAGTGTCTGGCCTCATTAGCAGCTCAAGGGGTAGATTGGTCCCCTGGATTTCTGGGAAGGATGGTTTTTTTTTCTTTCCAAATGATGGACTGGATAGGATTCATGACTGCATGGACTGTATGAGGGTAGGTGATTCTCATCAGTATGTGCAGAGGGAGCCAAGGGGAGTGGAGAGAAGGGCAGCAAAAGTCCAAACATGGACCAAGGGTAAAACCTGCTCCTCCATAGAGATGAACCAGGGGACCCCTGTGCAATCCATGTGTGTTGACTGCAGAATGCCTGAGGGCTGGGTTGAACTGGCATGGCTATTTGTCTCACAGGCCCACCCAGTGACATGTTCCAGAGGAGCCCAACAGAGTCATAACCTCTGTTTCTGCACTGCTGCTCTGTCAGCTGTCATCCACAGCTGTGTGAATGTCAAACCTCCAGAAGAACAAAGCATCCAAACCAAGCAGATATTTGGGGTGGAAAGCCCTCCCAGTGCCCCTTCAGTAAGAGCTGGTGACCAGATCCTGCACATACTCTGTGGCTATCCCTGAACCACCAGGACATGTGTTGGACACGGTTCCCAAGGAGTGGGAAGAGTCCTGAGAGCAGCAGTTGAAGAATGGCCTGTCCATCACAGCCGCACCAGTATAATTCCAGGTCCTGTAACCACTCAGAGTTCTGCATTTCAGGAGCTCTGCTGTTCCCAGGTACAGCTCACTGATGGTGTGGGCTGTAGCTCATATGTTCTTTTTGTTTTCCTCCAAGCTGACATTGTCTCCACTGTGATGATGCCAATCCCAGATGGACATTGCTGTGTATTGTTTCTCTGCATTGAGTTACTCAGACATGGTTTCTCCTACTTGGTTTGGGTTTTTTTTGTTTGTTTGTTTGTTTTCCAGTTTAAGATGAGGAGGAATTACTCATATTTTTTTAAGGCTGACTCCTACTCTCTTAATGTTGATGGATGTCCTGGCAGGGGCAGTTGTAGGGACATGCAGAAGGGCTACTGGAGAGCACTGGCAGAAAATGAACATCTAATCCATGACTAGGAGCATCTGCCCTTAAAACCTGATTCGAAACGTCACATATATTTCATGGAGGAATGAGAGCATGGCAGTACCACATGACCAATCAAAACAGCTCTGATTTCAGATCTGCAGTACTCCCAACAGAGTTAGCAAATGAGTTGCAGACCAGGAACTATCTGCAAATAGTTTCCAATAATGAATTGAGGTGCGAAAGCTGCAATCTGCTCCTAGACAATCTGTAAACAGAGGGAAGGAAAATTCACCAAAATAAATTATTCATTTCAGATTACTCTCCTAGCTCATGTCTTTACTTGAAACCCTCCAGGACCTGCAAAGATTTTCAGGGATGCTCCTATACCTTAAGCAGTGAGGTACTGGGGGCAGGCACAATGATGGTGAGGCAGATACGGGTGTCCTGTCACCATTTGGCCAGCACTTTTCCTTCCCGACTGATGTGAAATTGCTACCAAACATGAACCAGCTCCATGGGTTGTCCAAAGATGGTGAAGGTAAGGCTATTCCAGGCCAAAAATTGAGCTCTTCCCCTCTCCCTGCTGCCATCATCAGAGAGAGATGGAGGAAAAGAGAACCACCCTGGAGCTGGAACCAAAAGAGATGGGATGGGGAATGGGGGGGAAAAGGAGAGTAGACAGCTAAGGGATAGAGGAGCAGGGTAGATTGGAGGCAAATTATAACTGCAAACTGGACCAAACCATGTGGGACATACAGATGTGCCTCACTGTGGCCTAGCATTCCTGAATAAGGGCATGTGTGCTGGATGCTGGAGACCACCGGTGTGATGAACCAGGAACTGCACCCACCCATCCTTTGGAAATCTTCCAAACAGCCTTAGGAGAAGAAATCAGCCCTTAAGAGTAGCTTGAGGTTTCCTGAGGGCACATCTGACCGGACAAACACCACTGACCTCAGGAAGATTGTCCAGGCAATGAGGAATATGAGCAGGTTGTGTTTGAGTGACGTGAGGGATTCGGTGTCCCATGCCCAAGCACTCTTTCTGATGAGTTAAGGACTTGGCATGGCTTGATGCATGAGAAACTGGCTAAAGAGCAGAAAAACTACATGATAAAGAGAAACATATGGCGCTGGAGGAAGGTGCAAGATAGGAAGCTGGGATATGGCAGTGATTATTTGTTCAATCATCTGCAAAGATTGCTCCCTCTGAAGTGGTTTGAGCTGTTTATGGGTCCTCCTGTGCAACAACTTCAGCTGGGACAGTCCAGGTTTAAGTAGTTTTGTCATTTTGACTGTTGGTACCCCATGGATCTCCAGATGCCAAAGTCTGGCTCTTTTGTTTTCTAAAAACTGTAGTGCAATCACATGTCTTCAAAGCTCAACATGTGAAACAGCAGACCAGACTGGAATGCATGAAGGTGTTTGACAAAAATGTGTGAGGCATTGTTGTCTTCTTCTATTAGAATTAAACAATTAGATAAAATTATTGTGCATGTTTTCCTGAAAACACAGTGTGGGGGATGTTGAGCTGACGTATGGAAGTGCAGAGTTCAGAGCAGAATTTTCCATCCCTGATCATGCCAAATGGGACAGAAGACTTGAGGAACAACATATTGCTCACAATGTAAGAAGGTTTTAAATTAAACGTGACCCCAGACGTCACCAGGAGAGAATCTGTGGCAAGTTGGACTTTTTCAAAGCTTATTTTCTGTCCTAAAACTTACTCTATATTCAAGGGAGTACAGTAATACTTGAACAGTGAGCTCAAATCTGGTGGATTTGTCCTTGATCCATTTTGGCAATTATTGTCCCAAACTACTGTGATGTCCCCAAATGCCAGTGCTTGGCCTTTTGGAGCTGCCTGTTTTTTACAGCCCAGCTAACACTAATCACCACGCCAAAGGATTACTGCTGCATTATTGCTGCTCTGGCCCACAATGTTTTTTCAGGAAGATATGTGCTGAAACTATTGAGGCTTTACAAAGACCACCTCAGCTTTAAGAAATAACCCAAAGAAAATGCTGGCAACATTGCTCTTAATGAAGACTTCACAAATATTGCTGTTCAGGCAATGGCTTTGCTCTGTTGACAAAAGGCAGGTGAACATTTGGGCACCTGATTCACGTGGGCAAACTGGGAAGTGGTGAGAGGGACTCGTGGAAGTGAGCGTTTTGACAAAAAATACTGCCATGTACAGTGGGAGGGAGGTGGTGGTCTTGGCAGTGGCCTGAGCCTAGAAGATCTCCTATGGTTAGGCCACCTCATGAACGCCTCAGATCTGGTGACCATTCAGTCATCCATCCTTTCATATTTCAGTTAAGAATCTGAAGAGATGACTAAAAGCCTGTTTTTGCATAGTACATCCCCAGGAAAAATTAAGTGCCCACGTAGTTTCTTAAAGAAAGTAGTTTTCAGGAAAAGACAGAAGGCTGAAGATAAACATAATGCTTCTCTGTGGGAAGACTCAGTGTCCCATGGAAATCAGTTGCTTTCATTGAAAATTTGACTATCTGAGAACAAGTTGCTCAATTTAAAGACTTAGCAGTGGCAGTGAGAATTATGAGCCCGATGTTTCTTGTTCCCATCTCCTATAAAACCAGAACTTGAGGCCATGCTGACCAGTTCTTGACCAGGCGAAGACACGCAGGGACACTCACGCCATGCTAGCCATTCATCAAGGATTAATGTCACAGTGACGTGACACATCAAAGAGGTGAGGTACAACCATGAATGCTGGAGGATCCTGTGAGAAGGAGACATGCAAACCTCCTCTCCAGCAAAACCCTGCCACAACATTTCTGAACTGAAGGGTCTCCACAGTTGCCTCCATGATGTTCCTTCCTTGCCCTGACTCCTGAGTGCTGATGTTTGTGCCATCCCTTGGCTAAGGCTCATAAAACGGGCAGCTCAAGGATGGAGATCTGGGATTTTTGTTCCAGAGATCTCAAAGCACTAGGGAACACCTCACAATTTCCCATGTTGCAGGCAGAGGTTCAGAAGCTCTGGAGAGCTGGTACAGGTGTTACGCCTGTGCCTTAATGGGAGTTTAGGGCTTCTCCCTTTTCCTCAGATGCAAGCCACCCTCCTCTGGCATTGCAGGTGCTCTCCTTGGACTGTGAATAACAATGCTCTGCTGATGCCTTGCTGAGGAAAATGTCCCGTTAGGTGAATACCCCTTAAGCAAGTGGAAGAGTGCTTGCACAGGGGTTGCATTCAGGTGGCCAGGCCAGGCCATGTTTGAGCTAGGGTGCCATATGGTACAGAGACAGTGCTGTCCATTACTTTGCAATGAAATAATATTTTGTTTTACAATTGTTTGCAATTAGCCTTCTGCAGCAGATGAATAATCTGTTCTTGTTGATTCGACAGAGACGTCATTTGGAAAGGGGACAAATAGCTTGTTCCGCCTCACCCAGCAATCACAGGCATTAAATGAGAGAAATACGGACACACCAATAATTCCCAGTGACAACTCCAGTAAATTTAGCAATTCTGGCATAAAGCTAGCGAGAAATGCAACAAACAGTGATTGGAGGAGCCACAAAACCTGCTGCCACAAGGCAGATCAGCCACTTGCTCCTTGAGCATGGCTGGAGAGAGGGGTCAGGGAGGGGAAGAGGGCAGACCCCTGCCCCAGGCTGCTGGGCTCTGAAGTGTGACAGCCAACAGCACCGCAACCCCCGTGGGAGAGATGCTTTCTCGCGATCAGAAAACATGAGCCATTTTCAGAAGGCGAACAGATTTTGGTTGGGAGGTGAGGGAAGCGGAGGGCCAAGAATAGAAGGGAACAGTGGGCGTAATTCTGACTCCCTACTGCATACAAAGTAAAGTACAGGACAAGTTTCAAGGAAACAGCGGGCCAGACCTGGCAGAGCAAATCGAGCCTGGCAGGGTTTTGGTGATCCAGCCGTGCTGCCCCAGAGGAAGCAAGAGAGCATCCGTGGAGAAACATTGAGTAACACAAAGATGAGACACATCGCTGCACTTGTCTCAAGAAGGGTATAGAGGTACAAATGATAGTCCCCTTATTAGGGACTATAAAGGACAGATGTGAAGCAGGAGAAGATGATTCTGGTGACAGGTGAAGTGGATCGTAGGAACAACAGAGCTGAGCATAGAATCATAGAATCACAGAATGTTGTG
>NW_010304041.1:0-3462 GCF_000700745.2 Antrostomus carolinensis
TCCCACTGTGGGTCAAACCACCACACAGAGTCATTTATTAGAGGAACACCTGAAATGTCAAGGACTCTACAAGCTGCTACTCTGGGTTTCAACCCTGGTTTTGATTGAAATACCATAAAAAAGAAGCGGAGGAGGTCAGAGCTCCGGCCACTCCGTTGTTAAATCACGCTGCTTTGAAAACCCTGAATCACTGATGTCAAAGGATGCCCACCTGCCCTGTGTTGTCCCCAACGAAGGGCTGGGGAGAGGTGAAGGTGCTGAGCTCTTCACCCAGGGTCACAGCTCCCTCTCTCATCCCACCTCACTCTGTTTCCAAAAAGCAGTTTTAATTAATCACAGAATCCCAGACTGGTGGGGTTGGAAGGGACCTCAGGAGATCATCCAGTCCAACCCCCCTGACAAAGCAGGGTCCCTACACCAGGTTGCACAGGAAAGTGTCCAGGTGGGTTTGAACATCTCCAGAGATGGAGACTCCACACCCTCTCTGGGCAGCCTGTCCCACGGCTCTGGCACCCTCACAGGAAGGAAGTTGTTCCTTAAGTTTGTGTGAAACTTTCGCTGTTCCAAAATTCTGCCAGTCCCGATAGAATTCCTGATGCCTGGAAAAAGCAACCACCACACCCATCTCCAAGGAGGACCAGGAGGAGGATGTGAGGAGCTACAGGACAGTCAGCCCCATCTCTGGGACCAAACCCTCCCCAAAGCCCTTTCCAGTTGTGGGATGAAGAGGGGATGAGAGATTTGGGAACAGCCAGGAGGGACCCTCCATGGGGATTGTGCCTTAACAACCCCACTGCTGCCCGTGGAGATGAGATGGATACGGGAGGGATGTGGATGTTGGATAACATGACCTTGCCAAGGCCTCTGACACTGCTGCCACACAGCATCCTCGTGCCCAAATCAATGGGTTATGAGCGAGAGAAGTGGCAGATTTGGTGCTGGAAATACAGACTAAGAAGCTGGAGGAGAGGCCACGAGGATGGTGATGGTGTTGAGTATGTGATGTGTAAGAAGCTTGGAGACCAGGAAGCTTGGAGACCAGAAGGAGAAGTACACAGTGCCCAGAAGAAATGGGTACAAGTTGAAACACCACAAACTTTGATCTGATATTAGGAAAAGCTTTTTCAACATGTGGGTGGTCAAATACTGGAACAGGGACCCAGATGCTGTGGACTCTCCACCCACATCTGCTGAATACCTTCACCCTTGGAGATAATCAAGTATTGCCATCCTGATCTAACTGAATCACAGAATCCCAGACTGGTTTGGGTTGGAAGGGACCTTCAAGCTCATCCAGTCCCAACCCCTCTGCCAGCAGCAGGGACACCTTCCACTAGACCAGGTTGCTCAAAGCCTCATCCAACCTGGCCTTCAACACTTCCAGGGAGGGGGCATCTACAATCTCCTTGGGCAACCTACAGTCTTCTACTGTAAAAGGATGAAATGACGTCGCTGGGGATGGACAGAAAACAGCCAAGCCCAGCAAAAATAAATACACAGAGAGAAAGAATTAATTCATGTTGTAGAACAAGCCCCACAATTTCAACGCTGAAACATCACAAGCTGAGTGACAGCATCAGAGAAACAACGGAGGTTTTCAGTTCCCCTTGGCTTCAGTCCTCTATTGCAAGGCATCAGAGCCTGTCCTGGAGATCTGTCAGGCTTATGGGGGTAAGGAGACACGTGAAGAGCCCACGACCCCTCTTGGGGCAATGGGTAGGTGACAGGAGAACTGCTCTCCCCAGAGGAGATGTCCCATTTGGTGTCGTGGGCTCTGGCACAAGCAAGTCCTTCAGAGCTGTCAGGCTTTGGTTTTTAGCTGACATCCATCACCTTGAGAGCTTTCTTTCCAGGATGAGTCTTGTCTTCTCTCCTCTCAGCAGCTGGTCAGGGTGAGGACCTCCTGGAGCATCAGTCCAGCTTTTTCACCATGTAAGGGCCTTCCAGCTCGTAGCCGATCTTCCTGTAGTAATTCCTTGTGCCAACACCTGGGAGAAGAAAGACAAAAGGGTTTAATTCAGTGTGATGACAAAACCAGCTGGAGAGGCCAGAGCTGGGCAGGAAAGTCACTTCCATGGAGGGATGGTGCTGATGGCTCCTCTGGGCCTCCTTGGCTGCTGTGCTGAAGCTGGGGTGTTTGCTCATTAGCATCTGGATTGATTACAGTGTTTTTAAGGAGGGAATCACAGAATCCCAGACTGGTGGGGATTGGAAGGGACCTCAGGAGATCATCCAGTCCAACCCCCCTGACAAAGCAGGTTCCCTACAGCAGGTTGCACAGGAAAGTGTCCAGGTGGGTTTGAACATCTCCAGAGATGGAGACTCCACACCCTCTCTGGGCAGCCTGTCCCAGGGCTCTGGCACCCTCACAGGAAAGAAGTTTTTCCTTAAGTTGTGTGGAAAAGCAGGAACCCAGCTGTTCCATCTGCCCTGAATCACACACCTCGTCCTTTGTCCTGAGAAAGGCTGTGAGCTGCGAGGGAGAGAGAGGAAGCGACGCGGGAACAACGGTGAAACGTGAGTCAAGAGTTCAGAGCAGCCCAGGTACAACAAAACCCAAAGACAAGCCCTTGAGAGGAGGTGGCCCAGCTGCAGGCATCATTACCAGGAACTGAAGGGCTCTAAAACCCGACAAACGCTGTCCCACAGCTCCTAGAAATGAGCTCAGCTCCACTTCAGCCAGACAAGTGGGTTCCGCAGCCGCAATCTCATTTCCTTGTTGAAAAGGACATCTCCGATCGCCTCACTTCTCAAACAGCCTCTTCCTCCTCCTTCCTCTATTTAATGAGACCCCGCAGCGTTGGTGCCCAGGGTGATCCAGCCCCACCAACCCAGGCTGCCTTGCTGTGGTAGGACAGGTCCAGCTCGGCAGCTTTCACCTCACCTCATCTAATTACTCACAGATGCAGACGTTAGTCATCAGGGGAGGGAGGAGGAACTCGGCATCATCACGGCATCATTGGCAGCCCAGCTGGTGGGGAGGGACAGAAGGACAGACAGGACATAGCTCTCCATCACAAAGAGCAGATCCTCTTTCCTCTAATCTCATCCCTCCAACCAGTTCCTGGAAACCATGGGGTTTGCAAATGGTTCTCCAGGAATCGGCTGCATCTCCAGGGCAGGGAAGTGAACAGGAGCAGCTGGTAACCCCTTCCTGCCCACACATCCCTGCAGCAATTCCACCCACTGCTGCTTGGACAGCTTTGTTTAAAACAGAGGTCACACAGTTCCTGAAGGCACATACAATAGTTACTGAACACCTTGAGCACCACAACTCCAGCCAAACCCCCAGCCAACAGCCTAAAGAGCATCTGCTTAATTTAAGGTATGGAAAAGACACACAAAACCCAGACTTGAGATGTCCTCGTGCCCCTCATTCCAGCTGAAGCTGGGAAGAGCTTGAAAAAAACACAAAGAACCCCAAATTGGGGAACATCTGAGCAAATTTACTTCTAAGAGGTG
>NW_010304042.1:0-9209 GCF_000700745.2 Antrostomus carolinensis
CATGTTCAACTTGCCATGGACCAGAACCCCTCAGTTGCAGGTGTGCAGCTAACATGACTTTATGAAGAACAAATGCTCAGTGTTATCTCCTGTTCAGTTTTCTCTCCCAACTAAACCTAATTGGGCTCAGATAGAGACAGTGGGGGGGGAAAAAAAAAGAGGTGCATGAAGAATAGGGCCTACACCTTGACGGCTGTATCAGCTTCTGGTTATCAGAACCAGCGTATCTCCTCTTACTGAGGCTCACACATCTCCCAGTGGAAATAGGAAAAAATAACCACTCTGAGTCAGTGGTCCTTGTAGCCGTGTATTATTACAGTTCTTGAGTCAGAAATATATGGTATTGTAGTTCCAACAGTAGAACGGGTTCAGAGAGAGGGTAGGAAAATGCGTAAAGAACCATGTCAAAGCCCTAACTGGATGCTGAGAGAAACATTAAAAACATGGGGCAGAGAAATGCAACTAGCTTCAAGAAAGAATCAAATGGAAACCAAGAACTCTACAAGAAGATCTGCTGGTGGGGAAAAAAATATATATATATTAGAGTGAATAACCTTACCTTTATTCCCAGACTTCTAAATGGATGAAAAAAAACCACCACAAAAGAAGAGAACTGAGAATTACAAAGGAAAAGGGGGACTAAGAAGAGAGATGAGAAACAAGAAGACAGGAAGAAACTGAGGTAGTATCTTGTACAGGAGGAATAAAGAACAACCACAAGTGACAGCAAAATCCTACCAAAAAAACTCATCTAGAAGGAAGGATTTTTTCAATATATAAATTAGTTTATTTTCATTTAGATAGAAAAGTTATAAATACAACTCATGTAAACCAGTAGCTGAGAAAAGAGCACTGAATCAGTTCATCCAGCTGCATAATCTGACTGAGACCCTGAGGAGGGGTCTCAGTCAGATCCTCCTAACCCTGGGAGGATCACTTGATGTCCACAAAGAGCTTGAAGAGCCACTGCTGACATGCTGAACTGAAAGGGTGAGTACAGGGAGGCTGCTGTGGCCTTCTGAGCTCAGGGAAAGTCATCGGGAATTGGGAATCAGCACTCTACCTTCAGGTCATCCCAAACTAACATAAGACAGTTTCTTTCACACAGTCCTAGTTGGAAAAATAATCAGACAGGTGACAACAAACTGACTTGGTGTGTTGGATGGGTAGAGGGAATGCAGAGCCATCAGCCAAGAACTCGGAGGAGCACATCTGGAAAACACCACCAGGTCTTGTCCCCAGCCTGAGGAGCAGGAAGTACGTGAAGGCACTGAAGAGATCCATGATTCAAGTTCTCTTCACCAGCTGCTCCGCTGATGAGATTATCTCAAGACAATGGCTCACGCAGAATGGGCGTCCAAGAGAGATGCAAGCTGGAGTTCTCAGCAGCAGTTGAAAATTTACAGTTAAATACAGAGCTTACACATGATTAACATTTTTTTTTTTCCTGGCAATATCAGAAAAAGTCTTCACAAAGTTTTATCATTTTGAAAGAGCGAGTGATATCTACCACTGCAAAGGCTCCAGAGACCAAAAGCAATAAATCTGGCTCTTTGGAGCTTGAAACAGAGTTAGTCTGCTGACAACAACAATATCCAGGGCTGGAGAACACTTATTCTTAGAATCATCGAATCATGGAATGTTGTGAGTTGGAAAGGACCCAGAAGGATCATCGAGTCCAACTCTGGAGTCAACTTCTTGTCTCAATAGAGGGACAGAGTTTTCCAGGATCATCATGAACATGTGTAATGGCCACATAACAGGCAAGAGAGTAACTGTTCTCTGCTTCAGTACCCAGCAGATGTGTACGCTGCCGAGCTTACGTGTCACCGCAGGCAGCAATTCACTCAGCTGAATTAAGGCCACACATATCCAGAAGGATTCCGTGCCGTGACCTACAGTCTCCATCTTGTACATCCAGCATTAAAAATGGAACACTGGAAGGACACATTGCCAAACCCCATGATATATTTATTAATTGTTTTAAAAACTGATGGTTTTGAAAACACCTGTAATCTTTTGAGGTAACTCCTTCTTATAGTCAGGTTAAAATTATTTATATAAAATCTACTTTGATATGTCATGACTTGAGATAAGCTCATGTTAAAAAAAAATATTAAATCAGTCACTAACTTATTCCTAAAAATGTAGCAAATTTTACAAACAATGGACAAATTTTAAAAATATTTCTGATCAGCTGACAGTCGTGATCCAATCAGTCAGAACACCGTATTTCAGGAACAGCACTGTATGTTGTTACAATACCACACTCTGCCAACTTCAGTCCAATTCTAGCATCAGTCTCATTTTCCACATGATTAAGAAGAACAGAAACAGCAATGGGTATAATGTCACCGATTGAAAAAGGAAAATTTGAGATTGGATTGTTCTTTATTTGGGAAAAAGACTGTCAAACAATATGGAACAATTAGAATAATGGAAGGGAACAGGACATCCAGCCTTAATGGAGAATCACCCCTCAGAGTGAGAGAACAGTGTTTTACCAGAGCCAGCGTCTCACTCCAGCTCAGCGTTTGTTGAGCTGGAATTACCTACGGTTGCGCAGAGCCATAACCTGAATCCTTCCATGTCTGACTGTTGTAACAGACAACAGGGCAAAAAGAGAACACATGCCAATAACGGTCCTCCTTGGTTTTTTTTAATTTTTTTGAACTTGAGAGTTCCTGATCTGATCAGTAGCATCATCTCCAGCAGCACTGTGGAAGTTCCAAGGTATATGAACACTAACCCATCGTTTTTCTAATCCCAACTGCAAGGGGTTCCAATTAGTGGGTTAAATTCCTTCACCTCCTCTCATGCAGCATCTGTTACAAGGATTCTGAAAGCAGAATCAACATCAACAACAAAAACCATCACCCCTATTTCTCGTTCTTCCACAATGCACACAGAGAGTGCTCATCTTGGGACAGTCTCCCAGGATGGTCGACTGTCAAGTACCATCACGCTCTGAAGCCTGGTGGTTGCTTTCTAGGAAGCCTGCCAAGTCTGTCCTCCAGTTCCCTTCCCTCCCCAATGTGCTTTTCATTGCTCCACCTGGAACTCTTACAACAAGATGCAGGGATGGGAACGAGTTCCATGTTTCAAGTCTGTTGTCTCTCATTCACAGGCCAATTTACTGTCAAAGCTGGAGAGTCCAATAGCAAAGGCCTGAAGAGCACAGAGAGGATAATTATAGTCCAGAGTGAACACATCTTCTGCTACACGCCCAAACTGCATCACAATGTAGTCAGCTGGGGAGAAAAGAAAGATGCAGATGTGAACAATTTCACAGTGAAGCAAACAAACAAACAAAACACCCAAACAAACAAAAAACCAACCACAAACAACAAATCACACGTGTCTGGTAGTCTCAAATATACGTGGTTGGTGTATCCATCCTTCCTTCCCAGAGTGGCCTTGAAATGTGTTCTCTAGAGTGACTGTGTTATTCTAGAATCACACAGAATCACAGAATCATAGCAGTTGGAAAAGACCTTTAAGATCATTGAGTCCAACCGTAAACCCAACACTGCCAATTTCACCTCTAACCCATGTCCCTGAGCACCTCATCTGCCTGTCTGTTAAATCCCACCAGGGAAGGTGACTCCACCACCTCCCTGGGCAGCCCGTGCCAATGCCTGAGAACCCTTTGGGTGAATAATTTTTTTTCTCAATATCCAATCTAAACCTGCCCTGGTGCAACTTGAGGCCATTTCCTCTTGTCCTGTCACTTGTTCCTTGGTTGAACAGACCCACCCCCACCTCTCTACACCCTCCTTTCAGGGACTTGGACAGAGCCACAAGGTCTCCCCTCAGCCTCCTTTTCTCCAGGCTCAACAACCCCAGTTCCCTCAGCCGAGAACTCAGCACACTTGTGCTCCAGACCCTTCCCCAGCTCTGTTTATTACCTTTCTTCTCAGAACCAAAGCTCAAACTACCCTTTTGCTGGGTGAAGCTGCTGTATTGATCCTTTTCTTTTCCCTTCATTGGGCACCTCTTTTGCTGCAGCTATGGACAGCAGTCTCTGCACCCACCCCAGGAAAAGAGAGACCTTATATAATCTTGACAGCTGAGAAGTCCCCAGTAATCCTGAGCTGATTCTTCCACCCAGTTTTCCTTCTCCAGGTAGAGTGTCCTATTCCTCCCAAACCTCACAAAATAAATTGGGTTCTCCCTGTTCGAATAAGCCCCACACACTCTCCACCAGACTCTTACGGTCATTTTCATGGACAATCTGGAAGTTCTTCACTGAGGCCTGAGTGACTCTCCCATGGAAGTTCAGAACATAGGATTGTGTATCATCGTTCCAGACTGGAGCCTTGTTGTGCAACTCAATGAGGTTCTCTAAATGTTGGTTTTGCCATTTTGACAGCAGACTGTCATGTTCCTGTTCAGAAGAAAGAAATATATTTATCAGATGTGGAATGGCTCTGCTTTTGAGTACCGCCTCTCCCATGCGTCCGCACTCTATCTTTGAAAGTCATTCCCTGTTTAATGAAACACAAAGACAACACTTAAACTCAGTCCTACTGAAAATGTCCTGCAAGTACCAGGAAGATACTTTCACGGATTCCCAGTCCAACATTCCTTCCCACTCAATAAGCTATCCCCATATTTCCACCCAAGCAAGAAAAATAAGTGAGGGAGAAGGAAGTGTGTGTATGGGAAAGGGAGCAATTCACAGGCCACAGATGACTGCCATCCTGCTGGCAGGAATATTTTCTGAGCTTCGTCAGCTTTCTCTGATCCTTTTGGATCCAACTTTCATTTCTAACATTCTAAACTTGGAAACAAAAGAAAATAATCGACAATTAACTGTCGAGTGCCAGGCCCTGGGGTACTTCAGTGGAAAGTCCAAAGGCTGCAGTGGGCTGTCAGCCTGCCTTAAGTAGGTTAAATATCATCCTGTTGGGTCTAATAAGTGATCCGCAATATAAAAAAAAGAAATAAAAACAAAAAGACAAAAAAAAGAGGTAAAACAGCGCATTCAGTTTGACAAACAGAATGGATTACAAGGAGCTGCAAACAGTAGCGAGTGAAAACACGTGACATACCATTTAATTTTAAAAGTTCTGCAACAAATAAAATCCAAATTGAAATAAAATATGATCAAACTCCCAAGAAAAAGAATCCAAACTGAAGTTATTTAATGGGAAAAAATGATCAGAAAACAACCTGTTGTGGCGGTTTGATACGGCTATATTAACTGTTTTAGTGTTGCATACAGATATGACAGTAGACTTTTGAGAATCACCTAAATAAAAGTTACTGTTCAGTTTAAACTTGTTACTTTTTATCTTTATTTACTTTTTTTAAAGACGTAAAAAGAACTTTGAGAACTGGCAACAACAAAGTGCATTTAGATGCAATTTTTCCTCCTTTGAAGTGGGGTAACATTGCTTAACTGGAGGCCTGGCACTACAGAGAAGGGCCAAAACCAGAGTCAAACCCCTTCCCTGAAAGCTTTGATGACTTTTCAGAGCAGCTTTGTGCTTCAGCCTTCTCCCCCGGCAGTACACCCACCTGCTAGCAAAATGGTTGGGAAATAAGGGAGAAAAATAAAGGTAAGGCCATGGAATCATTGCTGTACTGATGGGGGAGATGGCAATGCCAACCGAAAGATGATGAATCAATGACCACCTCCAGATACAATTTTCCTGCCCATTCACAAAATCCAACCTCTTTTCCAGACTCTCAAGACTCTGCATTTCCATTCTGAATCTTTTTTTCCTCTGACCTCAACAAATACACTCTTGTTCTACTCATATCTCCTTAGGATATGGCCGCAAATACTATTTTAAAGCTTGAGAATCCTCCTCTTCTGTGATTCCTGTAGAGTCTGACAACATTCTGACCAAAAATGTATTTACTCTCTTGCTACTACACCAGAATGAAACCTTATCTATTTATTGTCTACCTGTTGTAATCTGTATACCCTGGGAGAAGCAAGTTTGTTCTGCGTTCATCCAACTCTCCACGTAACAGGGGTCCCACCCATGAGGAGCAGTTGTAGGTGCAACCACAACAACATAAACTAGCCATTGTAATAACTAAGTAAATACTATTTAGGCTGACCAAAGGACAAAGAAGGATACAAATACTATTCAGAAGGATACAAATTAGGTAAAAGGCCAGAAAAAATTAATCAACACCTTCGGGCTACATTGTATTTACTTTCCATGAGTCTTGCTAAAGCCCTGAGTATTAACAACCTTGCTCTGAAACCCCTCATTGTCAGTAACACCCAGCCCTCTACCAGAAAGTTTTAACCTCTTCCTCCAATGCAAGCCATGACTGAACTCCATAACTCACATTTCGTGGATGGATTGGAATTCGCTTATTATTCGTATTCATTCCTGGAATGATCACAGACATTTTTCGGGGACCCTTGAATCCTAATACATTGGTTTCCTGAAAGACAAAGAAAGCCATTATTTTCAGTAAATCAGATATTCCATCGCAAAGAAGGGCAGACAGGAAAACTGACCTTGAATCCACATTTATATTGTTTTTTAGAGATTTGCGAGCTACAGCTGGTTCCTGGCCTAGATCAGCACTAGTGTGGCCAGTAGGACCAGGGAAGTTCTCTTCCCCCTGTGCTGGGCACTGGTGAGGCCACAGCTCGAGTGGTGGGTTCAGTTCTGGGCCCCTCGCTCCAAGAAGGACATGGAGGTGCTGGAGCGTGTCCAGAGAAGGGCAACGGAGCTGGGGAAGGGTCTGGAGCACAAGTGTGCTGAGTTCCCGGCTGAGGGAACTGGGGTTGTTGAGCCTGGAGAAAAGGAGGCTGAGGGGAGACCTTGTGGCTCTGTCCAAGGCCCTGAAAGGAGGGTGTAGAGAGGTGGGGATGGGTCTGTTCAACCAAGGAACAAGTGACAGGACAAGAGGAAATGGCCTCAAGTTGCACCAGGAGAGGTTCAGATTGGATGTCAGGAAAAACTTCTTCACCCAAAGGGTTCTCAGGCACTGGAACAGGCTGCCCAGGGCAGTGGTTGAGTCCCCATCCCTGGAGGTATTTAACAGACGGGTAGATGAAGTGCTCAGAGATGTGGTTTAGTAGTGGACAAGTACGGTTGGACCTGATGATCTCAAAGGTCTTTTCCAAACAAACCATTCTATGATTCTAGGACGCTGTAGCAGCAGTTATCTAACGACAACCGTGTTTAATCCCTGAGCATGGCTTTCTCTCCCATTTTGAGAACTGCATTAAAAGACATACACACTATTACCTAATTTAGAGCGCACCTGTTATCCTAACGAAACAAAATCCTAACAAAATCAGACAAGTGCAATTTCCAGGCATAAATCTTCTGCATCTGAGGGAAAAACTTGCTAAAATCTGCCTAGTGAATAAGCCTTAAGCGTGATAAAAGGCAAATAACTTTGACCTGAGTCTATGTTATCTGTCATCATTCATGCTAAAATGTTTCTGAAGAATGAATAACATTCTTCTTTAGGTGCTGCTATTTGTGTTTAAGAGTATACCTACAATTTTCTCTCAAATCATGCTCTTTTATAAATGACTGAGACTCAGAAGGCAAAGTATTCAGCATCTGTCCAAGCTTCAATCTTAACCAGATTTTTCCAGGGTACTGCAGGAGACTGCTCCAAGTGGATTGAGTATAAAAAGCAAAGGAAAAAAGTCCATTCTCAAACCATTTAATGTCAACCAAAATCCAAGGGTCCATTTAAAGTGTTCCATACCAATGTCAGTGATAACCTTTAAAATTCCCAAAGACCAATTAAAAAGCCAGAATCTTTTAGAATTCATCCCCAAATGGATTGATAGAAGCGATACAGTTTCTCCTAACACGCTAGTGGATTTTGGAGACACAGAACAAAGGTCTTCAGAGTTGCAACCTCTATTATTTCACTTCAAAAAATCAAGGGGCACGTAAGAGTATGAGGGTACTGATTTTATTCATATATAAACTCCATGAACTTCTTGTAGATAAAAGTGCAGAAATGTAAAAAGCTGACTTTATATATTATCTGCTGTAAGCATTTTATCACCTTGCTGTGTACAATTAGGTAGGGAACTGAAGAACACTGTATATGAAGAAAATATCTGGTGGTGCTTCTGTAAATGGGCTAGTACTAGAATTATCATACCATTTTTTTCCCCAAGTGGCATTAAGATCAACAGCAAAAAAGTCAAGATTATGTTCCACTAAATTTCTGCTGCTGTACCTGTTCTAAAAGTAAAAATCCTTCCACTTGACTGGCCATCATTTTGTAAAGAACCTCAAATTTTATTCAAACTGGAACAGGGAACAATGTGATGTGAGAACTCTCACATAATTCTGGAGTGTCCACAAGTGCCTCCTCACTCTGAAGCCTAGACTGAGGTGATCCACAAGACCAGAAGAAGAAAAGGTCTCTAGGACAGAGCTAGTGAATCACAATTTCCCCTGGAACCATATCCTTACCAACACCAAGCTGTTACTGAAATCATACCAGCTCCTTCCTATCCACCAAAATGCCTGGTTCTGCAAGAAATAACTCTTCCTTCACAGGCTACTCCCAGTTCCTTCTTAGCATCCACCAGATATCAGCTGGGCAAGAGGCAGTTGGTGCTGTGGCTAACTGGCCACACGCCGAACGACAGGCCAGGCAAGGAGGTCATCAGGTTGTTAGTTTGGGTCTCTCTCCCTCCATTGATTTTTTTTTTTTTTAATTTAATTTAATTTTATTTTATTTTATTTTTTTTAATGAAACTTGTAAGAACTTATCTTTAAAGCTTCTACCCTTTTCTAGTATCTGGTTGAACTCAGTCAGTTGGATCCAAAGTAAAGTGGGGGAGGCTGCCAGGCAGCAGGATTTTTTAAACCCCATTTCCTCAGCAACTAGGCGACAAAAGAGAAAGAGGCAAAAAGGGAGAGGCACTACTTACATAGCAAATAGCTGCAAGCTCCTGTCTCGTGTGAGCCTTTTCCACTGGACCTTGTGCCTTGGCTGGGCTAACTCCACGGTCATAGACTGTAAATTTAGTTCCCATGAGGTTTGACCTAATGTCAGGTTATGGAAAGACAAAGAAAGAGAGAGGAGAGGCATCAGTGGAAAGCTTTGTCACCTTCTGAAGAAGGTATTTGTGCAGCACACTGAAAACACACACCTCTTGACATCTGAATCTTCCTATTGCCAGCTTTGTAAGGAGCTTCTGTCAAGTGCGCACAGTGAACTTGTTACTGATTTGCCATTTTATTATTATT
>NW_010304043.1:0-601 GCF_000700745.2 Antrostomus carolinensis
GGTCCAGAGCAGGATGGAGGGTCCCAGTCTGGAGCAGGCAGCATGGGAGGGATGGAGAGGAAGAAGAAGGGGGCTCCCTGTGGGATGAAGGCTCCAGCCTCATCCTGCCACCCGCTCGTCACATCGCATGTCCCCACCACTGGCAGCGAGCCCGGGCAAACGTCTGCCACCCGCATTCCTCTGCTCCTCAAGGAACTGATTTGGGACCTTCCCACGGGGATTTCCAGGCTGGGCACACACGGCTCCAGCCCGGATCGTCCTGCAGCACCCGGGGACAACCCCCGCGTGGGGGGAGAGCTCCCGGCCCCCGCCGTGAGTCACCGGGGAAGGGACTGATTAAGAACTCGCAGCACTTTCTTGCTGGGAAGAACTTTCTCTGTCTGCAGCCCAAGGCTGGTTCCCCAACCCGGCCGGGGAGGCTTTGGATGTGCTGTGGGTTTTATCCCTTCTTTGGTGTTCACTGGCCTGGAAAAGTCTCCTAAAATGAAATATTGGGTTGGGATGAGCTTCTGCTCCCCTTGGGGATGGGAAAAGGGGGAACTGGTGAAGTTGAAGCCACCCAACCAGCATCCCTCAGTGGGAGGTTGGAGATCCAGGGATG
>NW_010304044.1:0-290 GCF_000700745.2 Antrostomus carolinensis
TCCAGTTGAGGCCATTCTGGGATTCTGTGATCTCTGAAGGAGCTGGTGCAGGCAGACACGTTGACATCTCCAGTGTGGTGTCTCCAGCATGAATTTTTCTTGTCATTCGATGAAAGGCTGAAGCCCTAGTGAGAAATGTGTTCCGTGGAGTCATTAATATCCTCCTCATTTGTGTGTATCCTTCCGTAATGACTCAGTAGAAGACACCCTGGGGTAACTTTATGCCATGGTTCTTTAATTTTACGAGATAATTGATGTGGAGCATTGGCAGGGGGGGGGGTGGGGGAAGG
>NW_010304044.1:327-702 GCF_000700745.2 Antrostomus carolinensis
AATTTCCAAGTTGGGCAGACCTAAAGGCAAAGTTGATGATGGCTGGTTTTCTGTCTCTCTCTGACTCCTTCTTCTGACCTCCCATCCCCTTTTTTTTTATCATTTTCCCTTTTTTTGGTCTTTTTCTTGAGATGGAAGAGTTGCTTCAATCTCAACTCTTGGAAGGTTCTTTGCTTTGCTGATGGTTGTTGCAAGATCAGAATGAGGTCTTGCTTTCTCCTGGTCATTAGGACGTGGGTGGTGTCTCCAGTATGAGGTTGGATCATTTATTTGCTTTAATAGTGCTCTCTTGTGCAATGGAAAATCTAATTTCAAATCTCTTGGCCACATCTGTGATAGGAATTTTATCTTCTGTTTCCTTATTATTATTATTAT
>NW_010304045.1:0-7913 GCF_000700745.2 Antrostomus carolinensis
CTCACCCTAAATCAGATGTTGGGGCTGAAAGGAGAGGAAGGAATCTTATTAGCCAACCTTTGAAAGCTTAATTCCAGCTGAGCCTGCCAAAGGGGCTGGTTGCCCCTCGGAAAGGAAGCTTTAGCAAGCTCTGACAGCAGCTTTCCGTGTTCAGAGCCTAACAGCCTCGAAGAATATCTTTAAGTGTTATTTGAGGATTTGGCCTACTGGAACTGGGCAAGCTAGAAAATCCAGATATTGTTGTACTTGGCAAGAGCTTTGTGGTCCTTACAGAGGGGAGAGCTTTGTCCTTTGCTAAAGCTTGGACAAACTTTCATGAAGAATTAAGCGGAGTCCTCTGCATTTCATCAGTCCCTCTGCATTTGCCCTGCTTAGCTCATGGACATCTGCAGAGCATCCATTTTCCTAGAAAGCTTTGTATCCATCTGCTCTGTGGACTCTGGTAATGGAGTTAAGACCCCTCTGCTTCCTGAGCCAGGGTGTGAAGATTAGCCCTCTAATATAATTCAAGGAAACCCCTCAGCCCCCAGCTGGCTTAGACAGTTGCTGGGTGATAGAATTTACTCCAGAAACAAAAAACTGGTCAATCTGGGTTTGAGATGTAGCGCCTGTGCTTGGAGATGAATCTGGAACAGCAGTTTAAACCTAATTTTCTCTCAGTTTTGAGGCTGAATGAACTTTTTCCACTGTGGATGCTGGTGTTTTGCAGGGAGATCTGGGGAGGGGAAGTGTCTTTTTCCAGTTTGTGGAGTTGGTCTTCCAACGGGACCAGTATGTAGGGGCTCTTTATGCCTCACTTGAGGCACAAAACCTTCTCTGCTTTGGAATCACCTGCCTTGTAGTTTCAGATGTTGTGGGGATGAGATTTGGGAGAACCCCAAGTATTGAGTGTTGTGGAAGGAGGGGACGCAAGTGGTGGCATCCCCTTTCCAAACCCTGTCCTGCAACTCTGAGTGATGTTTGCTGAAAATTTCCCATCATGTGTTTGGCATAGAAAATTTTCCACAGGAGCTTTTTTTTTCTCTTCTTCTCTTCTCCTCTTCTCTTCTCTGTAAGGGCAAATTTTGCTCTGTAAAAAAATGCCATCAGAAAAACAGAAACGAAATACAAAACCTTGGAGACAAAAGAAAAAGATATTGATTTTTAGTTTGGATCCTTCCAGAGAGGAGACTATGCAATCATGCAGTCCCTGTCTGTCTGCCGTACCCACTCCTTCCCCTCTGTAGTTTTTGAGGCCTTTGGCCAATTTCTACCCAATTTGGAAGAAGGAAAGAGGTCTCAGAGATATTAAATTTCTATAAATTTCATTAAAATAGGTGGCTGGGTAGAAGGGACAGGCTATTACAGCAACCCCATGAGACTGGGGTTCCGGCATATGCAGAGCCTTTGTTAAACATCAAACAGTAGCTGAGGAAAAAGATTTTCTGTATAAGCAATTTCAAGGGCAAAAATAATAAAAAAATAAAGGTTTGACCAGTTCTTGCACCTTAATGCTGCTGGGGAACCTGGCTGTAGAGCCCTTGAAGGCCGTGTTACATTTGTTCCACTGACTGTGGATAGCTTGTTCATTCAGAAATGAACTTGTAAGTCCTCGAAATAGGTCAGGAGCGGGATGGAAGAAGCGTACGGGTCTTGTTCGGTCGTCTCTGCACCAGAATAAATTTCAGCCGTCGAGATCTGGCTGATTTCTTCCCCTCCCCAGCATGCTCTGCTTTTTTTTTTTTTTTTTTTTGCTTGGCTAAAAAATGCTGAGCTCCAAATTGGGAATTGGTTCCGAGCAACACCCCGTGCGCCCGGCGGGGAGAGGGATGCGGAGGGGTGGGAGGAGGCAGCCGGGAAGGCCAACCAAAAGCTTTGTATTATTAAGATTTTTTAGATATACAGTTTTGATAAAAGCTTGCAAATAGCAAATTTGCTATCAAGCCTAATGTAGCATGGCAGATTTTGTCTGAGCTAGCAAAGGATCACATTTGCAGCTCCTCTGAGGCGGGGAAGTGGGCTCAATAGGCTATTTTCCACATCCATGCTCTGTTCCTAAAAAAATAAAAAAATAAGAGAGTGGAGAGGGAGAGGGGAGAACAGAGGGAAAATAAAGACAATTTCTCTTTTTTTTTTTCCCTTTACTCTGATTTTGCATGTGTTGGCTCTGAATGTTAACAGCCAATAACTTGCATGCTAAATGCAGGCTTTGCCGTGGGATTTGGTTTTTGCTGGGTGTGCAAAGTTGCTTAGGAACACTTAACAGACGGATTGCAGCATTTTGGCAAGCCTGGCGTGTTACTGATCTGTCGGCATTTTCCTTTCGACCCTCGTTTAGTGGAATTAATACCTCTCTCTGCATCTTTCTGCACCATGCTGAAGCTGCAAGGCTGCAAGGATGGCAGAAATTGTGTGTTTTGAAATATCCGTCACAAGTTGGTCTCGTTCTTTGTTAGTGAGATGAATGAGGAAGTGATTTCTGCCGTCGTGAACTTGGATTTAAAACTATTTATTCACAAAGCCAAGTTTTGGGCGAGAGAGACACACACGGTTGGTTTGGCAGTCACACCGCCGGTCCCACCATCACCCAGGGGAGAAGCTGAGATAGATGTTGTCCCTGGAACCCTATGAAAAAAAAATCCTGCTGGATTACAAAGTCACCCAGTTTCAGCTCAGTGAGTCTGGGCAGGTTGTTTACACGCTGGTCATCGTTTTCCCAAATCCATTTTGTATTCAGCCGCTCTCACTAGCCAGTCATTTGTGGTTTGCAGTTCACTGAGGAATGCTGCAAAGCCACCGCCCGGGCACCAGCTCAGGCTGTTTGTTGCTGAATGTGTGACCCCATCGGGGATGAGTTTCCTCACTTACTTTCTTAGAGCAATAAAATAGATATTTAGACGTAGCATGAAGTTTTCCTGTGCTGATATACTAGCGTTTTCCTCATGCATGAAGCAACTCTTCTTATTTTAGGAGTCTGTGGCGTATTTTCTTGCTTGGGAGAGCATAAGGAGATGACTTATTTTTTGATGGGATCAGGCATGTGTTTTGTTAATGCCCTCTGCGATGTGTTACTGGTTTTATTTGCACCATTTGCTGCAATTCCGGGGCTTAGTGACCCCATGTTCTTCTGCCCTGGCTCACAGCACCAAACTTGAGCATCCTGCAACCTCTGTGTCCCAGGATCTTGTATTATCCTTTGTGCTCTTCATCCCTTTCTGCTGAGGCTGTTTGGCATTTTGTGCCTTGTACAGTTTATTTTATGCTCCTTTGTCACTGCCTGCCTGATGGGTTTTCTTTCTGCTTTCCTGCAGCATCCCTAATCTTTACAGTCTTGGCTTCATTTAAGGAGGGGAAACAAAACCCTGCTGCTTTCTGTTAAATCAAGTGGTGTTTGTGTTGGGAAATGAGAGAGTGATGCCATCAAACTCACTTATTCTGGAGATTGGCTCTAGGTTTGCGTCCCTGCTGCTTGCAAATCGCGTTTTGTAGAGCCAGGGAGCTCATTGCTCGGTGACACATCTCCTGTGGCTCATGCCTTGCCCCTGACAGGAGGGCAGCTGCTTATTTTTCCCAATCTTTTAGGAAAAGTGTAAATTTTGCCATTTGAAGGGAGATGATAAACCCCTACAGTGCTGCACCCAGCACCAGGCGTGGCAGATCTGAGCCGGGACGACGTCCCCTGGGGTTTCCCTGCATTGTACCAACAGGTTTTCTAAATGTACAGGACCATTTAGGCTTTTAAGACATCTGAGGCCACTTTTCATCGTAGGCTAGGCTGCTGCACAGTTTTACAGGGTCATAAAAGCCCTGACAGGAGTCATAAAAGCCTCCAATTGCACTGCACAAACCCATGGAGTATATTTTAAAGGCCCCTGAGTTTTCATTTTGCTGCTTTTATGGGAACTCATAAAAGCTTCGATGAGCACAGGCCCTGATTGGCTCCTCAGCACGGAGGTAGTTAAAATTACAGCCACCGACAAATTGTTCCAGTCTAAATAAATCAGGGCTTTGCATGTAGTATGAGAGAGGAGCCTGCTCCCCCTCGCCAACCGGGCTGCGTGCCGGCTGGGACACGCATGTGCTCCTCATGCAAAGTCCCCTCTGTCCCCATTGTCCTGTGTTCCCTGCTGTCCTTATGGCCACATCTCAGTTGTCCTGCTACAAGACATGATGCATCTTGCAGAGCTTTCAGCTGGGCTGTAGGTACCGCTCGCTGCCTGCGCACTCACATCCCTCGGGCACGGTTTTCTGCTGCATCACTCATCTCCCGTTAGGCGCACGCACACTCGCGCTGTCCATGCTCGCACCAAACGCTCACGTAGGTACCCAGCACCCTGCCACCCTCTAGCCCTTTGGCATCACTTGTGTCCCCCGTACCCCAGGGTGAAACCCCAGTGGTGTTAACGGGGCTGTCTCTACTTTCTCTGTGCAAACAGACGTGAGACTGGCTGTCACCGAGGCAGGGATGGACCCCAGCGCGTGGTAGCGGTTGCGATGAGAGCTGCTGGGGTTTGGCAGGGTTCTCTGGATAAATTGTATTTCCATTGAGCAATGTCAGTTTGTCAAAAGGGAAATATTTCTTAGAAATTGCTTGTTGTGGCTTTGTTTTTTCTTCCCTTTTTTTTTTTTTAATGTTACCTAGCCAGACTGGAAATAAGAGTGGTTGAAATTCAGCTGTGATGTTTAGAAACTACAGAATTAGATCTCTTGGTGTGGTGTGACCTGAAAACAGGAATGCTTGAGGTGGGTCCTGCTCGCCCTCGTTACTTGGGGCAGGGAATGTTTCTCAATGCTGGGAGTCTCATCTGTCCAGCTGCCCTGATGAAGCAGTTGCAAGCGAGAGGGATGGGATGAAGGTCAGCGTAGCAGGAGGAAGGAGGCGAAGCATGTGTGGTTGGGTTGGAGCTATGGAGAGGTTACAGCAGCAAGTCCAGGGGCTGGATTTGCAATGGAAACTTCCTCAGCTGTTGCCTTCTCTGTGATGGCGTGGTTGGGTCTTGGTTGCTTCAGGTTGCTGGGTGTGCATGGTGCTGCTCACCCCAAGCCCTTCCCTGTCTCTCATTTCCATCAGCATCTCCTCTTCAGCAGGTAGAGTTTTCAGCTGGGATGTTTCTACCCTTCCCCTTGAGCTGGTCCTCACCAGAGCGAGAAAAACTCAATACCAGTGGCTTCTTCCATTACTATAACCACCTCCTTTCCCCCAGCTCCATGCCCAGCTCATCACCCCTCATGCAAGCCCATTGCTGGGCATGATCTGTCGGAGCCGTGGTGGCTCCAGGGGCCCTACAAGCAAAGCCAAGCCCAAAGGGCCAGGCTTGAGTCCTGTCTTGAGAAGAACCAGCAAAATCTCAGCTGTGTGACCTTCCAGCCTAGAGTCTGTTTGTCACAGCTTGGGAAAGAAAGGGAGCGATCAGAAAGGTTCTCTTTGCTCTGCAAAGATAAATGTATCTTATTTCTGTCTTGCTGGAGCTTTATATAGTAATTATATCAACTACAGCTGATCAAAGCATTTGTTAAAGAGAAAACTATCTCTCCTTTGGTTTTGTTACTGTTTGCAGCCAATTTGACAGGCTTTACATCTCCAACTACATTTTCTTTTATTTTCCACGCTTGATTTCTCTTTTTCTCTTCCTTCCCCCTTGTTGGCACCTGGCACACAGACATATCTCCCTCCTCTCCCCCCCCTCTTTCTCTTCCCTTCCCCCTTCTCTCCATCTGGCTTAATAAAAATGTTTTTTAAGCCATCCCAGGGACTGGGGAGCAAATAGCAGCAGTTGTGTGAGTGATCAATCTACCTGTGCTTCCTGCTCTGGCCAGGCAGGGTGGCTCAGACAGGCAGGGGAACAAGCCGAGCAGCTCCCCTCCCTCCTCTCCTCCCCTGGTTTTCTATTTTTCTGCCATTATTGTTTCTTCAGGTGTTTATAAGGGTTGAACCTGTCGCCTCTGAGCGCTTTTCATGAGGCTGGCACAAATGGGCTGCCCTTTTGTTCGACCATATCCACAAATCCCAAAAAGCACATCCTTGCTGCTGCTGCTTTAATATATTTTTTTTTTCTTTAGGGTTCCTTTTTTTCCCATTGACTTTCCATCTTTAATCTCATTTAAAAACCTCTCGCTCCTCCAATGTCTGCGCTTCTTTTTCTCTCTCTCTGTTATTGGCTTTATAGCCAAATGCTTTAATTTATTTGCCATACAATATCTCTTTACCACTGTTCTGGGGATACAAATTGTTTGAAAGATGTAACAATAATATCAATGGCTGGCACATCTGTTTGTCAGTGTGCAGCATTTCCAGCTTAACCACTCAGGGGTGGATGGGAAGAAGGTATCTTGCTCTGTTTGAGCATCTGGAGAGGTTGACTGTAATTCCCTGAGCTAAAATTTATATGGGATTTGGGGTTCTTAAGAAAAAATGGACTGGGCAGCCTCTCCTTTCCCAATATTAGCACTGTGGTGATTGCACCTTGGTTCTGGTTTGTAATTAATTCACTCCTTGTACAGGAAAAGATTGGAACCAACGTCTGGAGGAAGAGTTTTATACTCAAGTTTTGGGTCAAAATTAAGGGATTTGAGTCCGGATTGTTGAGGATGGTTGTGAATTTGTTTGTCACGGTGGTGATTTGTTTCTAGCCCTGTCATTGAGGGTGCTGTGTTTTTAGGTGGGTGCAGCTCTATTGACGGTGGTGGGAAGTCATTGCTTTGCATGAAGACCACATCAACCCTGGGGACAGGAGCTATCCTTGTACCCATTGCTCAGCTGGGAACAGAGCTGCAGAGGGGTGAAATGTCATCCAGAGGGTCTGCAGCAGACTCAGAGCCGATTTATTTCTGGAAATGCCTTTTAGCAGAGAGAAACCAGCTGCCTTGGGCTAGGCTGGGGGTGAGGCACCAGCTTGGGCTAGGCTGGGTCTAGAGCTGTTAAAAATCACCTCTGTGGTTCTACCAGACAGCAATTGCCTCCCCCGTGGTGTTTTTAGCTTTCCTTATCAATGCACTTCATAACTTCTAATGTACATTGATTGCTGTCTATTTCTCCTTTTATTTTTGCGTTATGCTTGATTACTGCTTTAGCAATAACAATAGGGCTTTTAGCCAAAATTGTCTTCTTTGGATTGTGGAGTCCTGACTTTTTTGGCTCTCTAATAAGTTTTGTGTTACGAGCCCACATTTCTCTGTTGACATTTTTTCCTTCCAGCCAATTTCTCCCATAATTTTCCCCAGCGTTAGAAATGAGTCCTTTTGAAGCACTGAGTATATATATTACTGATTGGGGCAAGCCTTTTATTATCCGTTGTGAATGTAATCAGGTCCTCATCACTAGTTTCTTGATAATCACTGAGCACCAGTTCAGTCATTAATTTCGTCTTTATCCATCATGTCTTCTTTCCACGTTATTTGCTAAATAGGTTGGACGTGATTGCGACACTCAGCATCTGAGCTTGTAACTCTTTGCTTTCTTAATGTGTTTACATTGTCAGTGTAATGCTGTCCCCGGTACTCAGCTCTGTGGTATTTTACTATGAAGGATGCTCAGCCAAGTACAGTGAGCCTGCACAGAGGAGATGAATACTCCTTTGTTAGACGATCACCACTGATGGTCTTTAGACCCTGGTGTTTCAATACCACCTGCCCGTGAGCTCTAATTTATTATCTTCCCAAATCAAGCTCCTTCAGGACTGAGCTGTTTATCTTTCTCCTCATTTGCAGTATGGTGCTCGGGTAGAAATTCATCCTGGTTTGTAGCTTCCCGTGATGGTCTGTGCCTGCTTGGACCGGTGCTGCTCTTGTCTGTAGCAATCCATAGGTATCCAATGGTTCTAAGAAATTAACAGCTCTAAAAGTAGGAAACTAAATGGATTTATAGCAAAAACTTTGATGGGCCAGTCGTTCTGATCACTCCGTAATGCCAATAATCATAGAATCATAGAATGGTT
>NW_010304046.1:0-5371 GCF_000700745.2 Antrostomus carolinensis
GGGAGAATGATGAAGAGATGCTAAGTGACACTCTCTTCATTCTACCACTCTCTTTCCATATTCCACTAGTTCTACAACAGGTTCCTAAGGGAACAGTTCCATCTATGCACTCGGTAGCATCTTCTTCTAGAGGATGGAGGAGATGCAACAGGGTTTGTTCTAAAGAACAAAGTTTCTTCATCAATTTTCAACGGAAATTTCAGCAGATCATTAAAAAAACCCAGTTTAATTAGTTAGATGGCATCCAAATGATCCTCACAACTTATTCACATCCACTGGGATCACCTGACAGGTCGCTACGCTGAAGGTCACACCTACTTGGGGCATCTTCTGGCACAGGGTACAATTCACACTACTCAATTCCTTCTGCTACTCACTCACACTTAGGTTTATATCTCAAATCTACTTTTTATCCCCTTTTAAAAATATATCTTATAGCGGGTATATTTTGTTTGGAAGTAGAAGAAGCGAAGGCTTACTTCATCGTCTGAGCCCCATGCTCTGGCCTTGGGGCTGAGGGGTCTCCAGGGCAGAGACTGGAAAGCATCCAGAAGGTGTTTAAGGTCTGAAAAAAATAATAAATCAGAATCAGCGCCCTCACTACCACCTTGATCTCTCTCTGTGACTCCCCAGACAGGTACATCTTCCAGCTGACAGATGGCTTATTCAGAAAGCAGTTGAAGATCTCTGCTGAACTTCTAATGAAGATATTTCCAGTGTTAGAATTAATACTCTGGGTTCTTTCCACCTGCCTCACCTGCTACAGCAATACCCCTCTGGTACACGTGCAGCAAACAGACCTGAAAATAACTCAATTAAAGACTATGCACTTGGAAAACAGCTGCAAAGTGATTATCATAAACCCAGAGAAATTAGGAATGAATAAGGAAAAAATATACTAAATCTGCTTTTGTCCTTGACACAGCTTAAAGTCTGAGCAGCAGGACTCAAAACAACGGCATCTCCATTAAGAGATGCTCCTGTCTCATACTCGTAGGAAATTTCAAGGAAAAGAAAGGGGAGAAAAGCAGCAGGAAATGGTGATGGCATCACTGCACAGGTGACACAGCTCGAGGTTTCTGCTGGGTCAGAGCAGCTTTGATTTTTTTTTCTTTTATTCCCAACGCAGACACAATAGCGCTTTTTTTTCTCTTCTTTTTTTTTTTTTTTTTGTGCACTTCTCTGAGCTTGAAAGCTCAGGATGGCTTTGCTGGAGGAAAGCATTTAGCAACTCTCCTTCTTTGGGATGGCAATAAACATTGGCTGCAGCTTGCAATCAAATGGCTAATAAATAATCTCTAGGCAGTTCTCAGGCAGGCGAGTGTCCAGACCACAGTGCATCACGCGATGCTGTGTGATAGAATTTTCCCCTCTCTTCTTTCCAGCCAGGGATGGATATCTTGCTTATTAAAGCACAAGGAAGACTTGTACAAAGAGGTGTGAAATGATCAGACAGTGTCAAACCAGCCTTTGTTGTGAATATTACAGACATTTCTAAAGCTCTACGGTATTCCTTTGGTTGAAGTTTGATGGCTGCTCATTTTTAACAGGAGCCGCTGCACAATGCCTTAATTGTGCAGATCTGCCTGGAAACCCAAACATCCGCGTTACAGGCATCTTAAAGATGACAGTCTTCACCGATCCCTTTCCAGATGTCTCAGGAGATCGTCTCTGCAGGAACATCTGACGACGTGAGAGGAGGCACAGCACGGAGCCGGGTTTCTTGGTTGGGGTGGTGCCCTGGGGATGCCCCACGCTGATGTGCCCACTACCAGCTTGCCTTGTGTCATGTCGGAGAGTATTTACAATAATCCAAGACTGAAATTATTTTTCTAATTGCCTCTCTGAATCCAACCAGCTCTTCCAAGGGCACTACTATCAATAAAGTAAGTGGGAACTCTTCATGTGACCCATTTAACACCCAGAGTCAATCTCCTGGTTGCCTGGAAGCAATCACCATGACACATTTTTAAATATCTTAATAAAGAAATGGGGGGGGGGGGGGGAATTGCTCTATAAAGCATTAAGGCTTTCATTTTAACAGTCTTTACTATTTCCTTTTTCTTCAGCTGTGAAGTTTCATAGGAAAATCTCTGATACTCTTTCAGACAACATTACAACTACTAATAATCTCATCCTGGGGAGAAAATGTAAGCTAGAAGGGACTGGAGCTGATTGTGCAACCACTGCTGCTGAAATCCCCCTTTTTCCCCTCAAAAATGAAGGAGAAGAAAGGAGGAGTAAAACAGAAAGTGTAACTTCTGTTTCTGATACCAACTCTTCTCCCATCTCTACGTGAGAAAAGCAAGGTCTCAACTGAACAGACCAGCTTAGCACAGCTCAGGAGCTCAGCTGAGCCAGGAGGAAAATCAACTGTTTCGTACTTCTAAGGAAGATCAAAAGTCAGGACTGCAAAAGGCAGGAGAAAAATAAGAAAATAATAAGCTATTCTGCATAACTACGGATTACAAATGGCAAAATACAGACTTAGTGAAGGAAAACAGTCCCAAATCCTTTAATATCTTCAGAGCCAGCAAGAGCAGGAGTATTTCATGATAAACCCCTTTGTCCCAGGGGCACAGCTGCAGAGGGTTGGGGGAGATAACACACTGAGCTTTAATTGTGGGTAGATAACAGACAGGTTTGGGTCTGTGAGAGGCAACTGCAAACCCCAACTTACTGTGGCTACGCTGACTCACACCAGAGAAGTAAGCATGCCCAGATTGAATCTAGATTTTATTTATGTTTTACTTTAAAAAAAAAAAAACAAAACAACTCTTCCAAGTGAGACTAACTCATGCCTTAACTAGAACAGATTCATAAATATAGATAGATAGATAGATATAGGTGTATGTACATATATATGGGAGGGGTTGGAACTAGATGATCCTTAAGGTCCCTTTCGACCCAAATCATTCTCTGATATACACATACCTGAAGATAACTGTCTCCTCTATTTCCTCTGCTCATCTGCACATACAGCCTAAATTTTATCTTCCAGTATTTTAACACCAAACAGCCAGGGGAGTGACAATCCCTTCCTTTCTGGGAAAATATTTCCTTCTTTTACGTCGGCTGAGGAGAGGAGGACAGCTTTATTTCATCTCCTCATTCCTACTGACATCAGCCTGGATAATTTTGAGGCAACACTTTTTCTCCCATGCATCCATATGCTTTAAATAATTGTAGACAATTACAAGAACCCTTACCAGGAATTTACAAAAGCTAACAAAATTGTGCTTGCTTAACTTTTATTGGTTTTATTTATTTTAATTGTTTTGCTCCCATTCCAAGCTGAGGTCTGATTTATGGCCTGTTGCATCTCAGTCTCTGGTGTTGCTGCCTTTCAAGAGCTTCTTTCTTTTCCAATGAATATGTTTGGATTATTTTTCTCTTCCAGTTACATTATCTTAATCTTACAGTTTGAGGTATCTTGCTGTTTGCTACCCTTATTGCTGGGTTCCTCTGCTTCATTATATTATTTTTCTGCCATTATTGCTGCTTGTAATGCTTCCTAGCTTGGTCTCATTTGGAACTTAAACTAATGTGCCATTTATCCTTTCTTTCAGGCTATTAATTGTGCTGTTAAATACTTTACTAATTAAATTACTTAGCATTAAATTTGAACGCTAAGTGCAAGATGAAGTTCTTCATGTGACAAAATTCAAATCCTGCCCTATTGCACACATCAGTGCTCTGCACTGAGTGTTTAACATTTCTCCTCCCCTTCCTCCACATTAATTTTGGAACACAACAGATAAAAGACAAATGAATAAATATCAAGACAAAATTAGGATGACTGAATTGTAGCTGGGTTTAATTTTCTTCTATCTTTAATAAAACCCAGTATAATGAGTAGTGTCTAGGTTGAAGTTTGATGCTTGCACGTTGCTGGATCAGTACTGAGAATAGCTTAAGGAACACAAGAATAAGGAAGATCTAAAGAAAAATGGTGTTTAAGAGGTTAAAGATTTCTTCCTAATTTTATTAGATCTTGTTCAACAACAGCCGGTAGCCCCAGTCCAGCTCAATCTCCCCAGACTGAACTGTGAATAGGGAATAGGTTAGGAGATGACCTTAGAGAGGTTGGTTTATGGTCCCCCTCCTCCACTCGAGCTGGCACAGACATCGTTGCTATCACAAGTGAGCACACTTCTGAGCATAGGGACTCCAATTACACCATTCTGGGGAATTCTAAATAACTAAAAAGTTGCTGGAGCTGTAAGAGTGTTTTCTACAGTACAGGTCAAATGAATCAAACAACATTTCCAGGACAACATACCGCTCCTTACTCCAGATAGGTACCTGTTCAAACATAAGTTACCATTTGAAAAAAGCACATGAAAAGCCAGATATACAATCACTGAAATCCATGGACTGGGAGAGTAAGAGGAGAGACACAAAGGCAAATTAAGACCTGAATAAAACAAAATCAATTTGTATCATTTTTAAGCACAGGATGAAGAGGGAAACAATAACAATCAAAACAAAAGCAATCAAAAGAACATTTTTCAAGTTGTTTATTCAACATATGACAAACTTGTAAAGTCACTGGCTTGACAAAGCAGGGAGCTGAAGAACTCAAAAATGGTAACAGGATTATGTCTGTACATGGATTTACAGAAAAACCTTCCCAAAGTAAAATAAACTGATAAAACTACCAGGGATCAGCCCAGCAGTTGGTACCTTCCATCACTGTTTGTTGTAGGGAGGTCCCTGCAACCTGGACAAGGACATTACAACAGATACCAAGTACAAGGCAACCACACCTCTGATTTGTGCTGAGACCAGCTCTCTCCATGCTGCACGGCAGATTTTTAACCACGTATGTCTTTCTGAAGGCACCAATAACTCCTGACATGCCACTGAGGAGCCAAGCTTTGGGGGAGTCTCCTCTGCTGCCTACTCTTCCCAGCCCCACCGTCGTATCTCCACCTTCACTCAGCATCCAGAAAGCATCTTCCCTCCAGGGCTGCCTTTGTCCCAGTCACAAAGCAGCACCGGTAATTTTATTCAACTTTCAAAGCATTAGAGCCTCTGTCTGAAATCCTCCTCAGCTTGTGTCAGGGAAACAACGGTCCCGCGTTTATTCAGTTTTTCTAGCTGAATTGATGCACCCGTTGAATTAACCTAAATAACCCAGACTGATGGGCCTGAAGGGTTTTTGTAAGACACAAGGCAACCAAGCTGCTTTGCTGGTGCACTCCAAGGGCAGTATTTAGACTGAGGCAATAAGTCCCAAATCCCTTGCAAAATACCTCCATAATAGGACAGGCTTGCCTGCTCTTTGGGTGTTCAGGTGGCCAAGAAGGCAAATGGTATTCTGGCCTGTGTCAGCACTAGTGTGACCAGTAGGAGCAGGGAAGTTCTC
>NW_010304047.1:0-568 GCF_000700745.2 Antrostomus carolinensis
CCCCCGCCCCCAACCCAACCCCCAGTTCTCCTGTCAGCATTCCGGAGAGCACAGGTGAGCGGACTCCACTTGCAGTCACCTGCCCCCTAAAATCTGGTGTATTTCTCACATCTTCAGTCAGACACGCACGTGGTGAAACTCCCAGGCCTGCAAGTCTTTTCTTCTGTGTTTCTTTTTGCTTCAGGGTTTTCCTGTTCTTTTGGGCTATGGATTGGATTTCAGGTTTCTGTGCAAATAACTATACTGAGAAACCTGGAAACAAACAGACGCGTATAAATAACTAATGAGGAATGTCTTGTCCTGCATTCTGACAGTCAGCTTTTATGCTTGTCCTTGGGACTGTCAGCCTGTTTTCCTCCCATTCATCCCCTCTAGAGTATTTGGATTATTCCAAGCACTATTTTTATCGTTCTGTGGTCTGATAGTTTGGGGCCACGTGGGTGAGTAGGAGGCTGGTGTGTGCACATGTATGTACAGCGGGCTGAGGTACCGGGGAAAGGAGTACACTGGGTTGGGAATGCAAGTGATCATGGAATAACAGAGTGGTTTGGGTTGGAAGGGACCTGAA
>NW_010304048.1:0-875 GCF_000700745.2 Antrostomus carolinensis
TGGTAGAAGCTTTGAAAACAGAGTTTTGAGCGGGTCTGATCTAATTAGTTTCCAATTAGCGCGTCGTTACAAGAATTGGCTTTGTTTCTTGAGAGGGAACAAGGGAGAAGAGTCCCAAGTGGGGAGCTGTAGGGTAGAAAATTAGTATTAAAAAACAACAAAAAAAAAGAGAGAAAAACTCAACCCCAACCAAAACACAGCTCGAAAAATTACAAATTGCTGATGCAAATGGATAAATGGGGGCTGGGGGGTTCCCTCCCCACGCCGCTCGGCTCCGCCCTTTGTTTCTTGAGAGGGAACAAGGGAGAAGAGTCCCAAGTGGGGAGCTGTAGGGTAGAAAATTAGTATTAAAAAACAACAAAAAAAAAGAGAGAAAAACTCAACCCCAACCAAAACACAGCTCGAAAAATTACAAATTGCTGATGCAAATGGATAAATGGGGGCTGGGGGGTTCCCTCCCCACGCCGCTCGGCTCCGCCGGAGCCCGAGCCCCTCTGATCGTGTCTGGGCTCTCTCTGTGCTCTTCCCACTGGTTTTCTTTCCCAAACGGGACTGTACTGGGGGCAGGGGGAGGGCTGGGGTTTTCTGTTGTGCAGTATCAAGTGAGAAATCTTTAAAAAATTGTCCTTTTTGGAGAGTCTTGGTTCAAAACACCAAAATTGGCAGATTTTACCAACGTTTCCCATCTCCCCTTTTTCTCACCCGGAATGGCAAGTGGAATTGGTTCCACTAAACCCGGTTGGTTTTTGGGGAGATGAGGGTCAGGCTGTAGAAGAAATAATTCAGTTCCCATCCCTTGGAAATCTCGAGGTGACACTGAAACAGGGAGTGCTCTGTTCACATTAGACACACGCGGCGCAGAGCCGGCGATAACC
>NW_010304049.1:0-1670 GCF_000700745.2 Antrostomus carolinensis
CATGCCTGGGTGTAGCCCCAAATCAAGCCAAGAGGGTGTTTTTGGTGCTCTAACCTCTGCGGGGCTAAATACCTGCGCCGCCCTTTGTCGTAGCTGTGGTCGGCAGCGATGGGCTCTGTCGTCCTGCAGGCTCAGACTGACAGGGGGTTTAGATCAGGAGTGAATTTGGTGAGGCTGTGTATCCACAAATGAAGCGATGACGGGAGCACCCCATCTACTTCAATAGCTGGAGGATTTCGTAAAACACATCCCTCACAGAGAGGCAGGCGAGCTCAAAGAAAATGCTTTGCAAAATAAGGGTAATGATACTACTATTTGCTTTCACTGCGGTTTTATTTTTAAAGGGAACAGAAGATTAGACGCATGTTGCAGTCTGGAAGGCAGATCTCTTTTCGAAATTGATTGTGGCTGTTTTAGAAGGGGATTCAGAGCAAAAATCACAAGAATGCTGTTGGACTGAGCCTGGAAGTAAAACTGAGTGGACAGCAGGAACAGTAAAAGCCCTTATAGAAACCCCATCAGATCCATCACCGTGCCTGTAAGGCTATGAGGATACTTCACTTTCCTTGAACAATAGGAGAGAAATTTTCTCTGAGATCCAGGGCTACTTCTAGGCTAGGCATGTGGGATGCAATTATTTCCTCTTTCATCAGCCACTGGAACTACCATTTTGTCGAAACCATATCCCTTGAGTGTAATGATACCTTTTCTAGTGAGCTTTTTGGATAGAAAAGGGGTGGATGTGGGGGGGGATGAAGGGAGATAAAACGTAGTTTGTCTTCCAGTGCTTTAGGTTTATTTTGTAGTGTGAAGGAGAGAGCCATTGTGCCAGCAAAGAGGTTAGACTTGTCAGGCTTATTTAGTTATTTATTTATTTGCTGCAGAGCACGCGTTCGTGTCTTAATAAAACGGGCTAAAATCTCCACTTTCAGTGGCAAAGGTGAGACCAAGGGGAGAGAAACTAATGCAATAAATTACATAAGCATTCACGCAGCTGTTGGACGGGGCGGGGGGTGTCCCACGGGGTGACATGGCAGGGTACTATACAGAAGCTGCTATGATCCAGTAGAGCAAGATCCCATACAGGTAGTCCTTCCTCCGAGGGAATTCCCGTTGTTCCCATTACTATTTTCTGTCCCCGAGTTTGTCGGAGAGAGGCGTGAGGTGAAGCATCCTTCGATATTTCTGTCGATGACGTTTCTGTCCAGGCACCGAAGCGTAAAGCGTCTGCAACCCTGCTGACTCCACGTAACCCCTCGCGAAAACAAATCACATCAACTATTGGTCCCGCCCAGCAGCAGGACTGAAACAGAAATATTTCCTGAGAAGATCTCAGAGCATTCAGCTCCAGTTTAATTAATAAATACATCGGAAGTTCAAATCACAGCTGTACCACAGATGCAAATCACAGCGGATGCTCTAGGGATGAGTGATGTGACCTTCGGAAAGATGGAGCCGTGGGCAGTGCCCGGTTCAGGGCTCTGGGGACAAACCCCACGCTTTTTCTCTCTAGCTTTTCTGGAGGGAAAGAAGGGGGACAGACGGGGCAGCGCCCGGGAAAGCGGAGAGGACACCCCCGACCCCGCGGGGAGGAGGTCAAGGAGCGGTTCGAGGGATGCCGGTGGTGGGAGCTGGCGCTGCCCAAGGGAGCAACGAAAGGCGCCGGCGGT
>NW_010304050.1:0-15544 GCF_000700745.2 Antrostomus carolinensis
TAAATATATATATATATATATATAAAAAAACCCTATACTAAATTCTAAAACAAACCTTCAAGTTTTAGAGCACTTCCACCTGGAAACACTCTGACTAGAATTCAGCTTCATTGGGGGTAAAAATGAGAAATTATGGTAAAGAGGAAAGAAAGTAGCTGAGAAAGATGGAAGTTTGCCATTTTCATGTTTGAGATGAATGTTTTTGCAGTGTATACATGCACTTGTCGTAACTCTTCATGTGTGTTCGTTAAATCATATGCGTACAAAAGAAATGTGGATCATGTAAATTCACAGTTATCACAGCCTTTAAAGTGTCTAAGAATTTGTGTGACCAATGCTTGAAGACGACCACTGGTTAAGTGGTCATCCTACATTGCTACGGTATAATTACTGCATCTTAACGAGTTTGCTTACCTGAAATAGCAGAGCAGTTATAATACTGATTACATATGATATTATCGTGTTAATAAAATAAGGATTTACACAAAGCAGTATTTGACTACAACATTTAAATGCTATGTTACTTGGCACATTTAGTAATGATTGCTTAGAAATCTTAGCAAGCCCAGAGGACTTTGAATGAAAATACTGAAATGTCTGAGATTTGTTTCTAACATTTAATGTTTTTGGTCTACTCTTTCATATCCTATTCATCTATTATACTGTCCTATCAAGTAAGTGGAATTCCTTGTAAAGTCTATATTGCTAGTTTTGTGGACTGAAAAAATTTATTTCCAAGCACAAATGTTAACTATACAGTGTATATATATATATTTATATGTATATATTTATATTATATAAAGTTTACTTACGTACTTTCATCAACCATATCAGGTCTACTTATTTTTTTTGCCCATTGACAATAAAAGAGCAAGAATGCAAAACTTGGTTCTGTATCACTTTTTTTCCTTTTTTCATGGACTAAGTTTTTATTATGCATGTAAAATGGCCAAGGGGTTTGGTGTAAAAGGTAGCTTTCCTCATATTCAGCAAGCAGCATGTTTTCAAGGCAGTTTGGAAAGAAGAACTAACCAGATGGTAAGCGTCTGTCGAGTAGGTAAGTAAAACCAGTATCGATTGCACTAACTTGAATTACTTTATTTAGTAACAGCAAGCTTTAAGCTCACACAGCTCAATTAAATTGCTCGTCTAGGTAAAAACTGACAATCTTATTTGTTGCTTCCTGTAAGTGCCTTCGTAACTTCGTTTAAAACTACAGCTATCAGGAGGGTCAACAGGTTCTAGACTATTGTGCTGATGCCGCTGTGTTTGGGCTTGGTGCTGGCAGACGTGGAGGGGGGCGGTGGTGGCCCGTGGTGATGCTGAGAGTGCTGGGGGTGAGCAGAGTGCCCCGGGTGGGGAGGGGGCAGTGGCGGGTGAGGAGAGTGGGTGTGCTGCGCATGGGGGTGCTGCAGGTAAGGAGTGTGCTGGGAGTGCGCCGCGTGCTGGGAATGGGGCACGTGCTGGTGGTACTGGTGTGGGTGCTGGATGTGCTGGGGAGGGTGATAGTGGTGGTGGTGGTGGTAGGGCGGGGGGTTCTGCTGCATGTGACAGTACTGTGAATGGTGAGAGTGCACTTGTGCCTGCGTCTGGCCCTCCGTGATGCATGGCTGAAGGATGCTGAGGGTGTTGCTGATGTGGGATTACTGGAGGGTGCGGAGGTTGCTGTGATGAGCCAGATGGTGGATGGCCTTGGGAAGGTGGCTTTCCCCTTTTACTACCAAATAAAGAACCTAGGAGTGAGGAGGAGTTAGGCATAGTCTGGTGAGGGCGAGATGGACACTCTCGGGTTGATGTAGCTCTTCGGCGCATGTGAGGACTGCTAATGATGGACCCCTAAAAAGAAATTAATAGAAATAAAAATTAAAAAAAATCTTAAAATGTTTAAAAGAAAAAGTTCACACTGACCCACAAACTCCTCCTTCAGTGTTCACATGGGTGGACTACGTTAAAAGTTCTAGGAAAAATTTTATTTCCACCTTCTCTAAGTTGCCAATGAGGCATTCATGCCCTTCTTGGGATATTTTAAGCATTAAAGGTTTTTCTCTCAGTACTTTAATATCGAAAGCTATGACTTTAAATAAGAAAAATGTCACGGAAGACTAACATGACATAAGACCTAGGAGTGTGTTTTTAAAGGAAAAATACATTTTAAAATATTGGAAAAATACCATACTTGCTTTTTTTTTTTTAAACAACAAAAATAAAACTACATTAAATTCAACTTAAATAGTTAAACACACAGCAGCAAATATTACAGTTACAATTCAGATTTCAAAACAGTATTTTAAACTTTTTTTAATAGTAGTTTTCCACTACTATATGCCACAGTGCTGCTTCTCAAGCCTACCTCTTAATTATGTGTTAAATGGAACCATACCATTTTTGCCACTAAAATTTCTATGTGATTGTGTTCTTCTGACCTGTGGTCCAACACTCTCTATTATTTAGTCTGGAATGGTGTATTTAGTTTCTGGAAGTTTGGGGTTTGTATTTTTTAAAAAGAGTTATGGGGACACAACAGTACTTAGGCAAAATGTGCTAGATTTAAACTGCAATCTACCTGAAGCAAACACAAAAAAAAAAAAGTGAAAAAAAAAAGAAAAAAATCTGCAAGCTGAATTCAGAGACATGAACAGTATATATAAATGGTTTGAAGATGAATGAAATCTCATGAAATCCACATTGAATTCACCTGTCTCAATAATTTCTTCCTCCCATGCCCTATCTGTGCAATTCCATGGTGTCATGACTGCATACATTTAGCAATTTAACTTGAAAATAAGCAATGGGAATGGTTGAGCATGAAAGTCAATAGTCGTAGCTAAATATCAAACAGCAAGAACAGTGTACTTTGTAACAAAGAGCAAGTGGGCTTTTAAGCTGGGACCAGACTGAAATGGTGGCAAAAGGACACGTCATATCCATTTAACCATGCTTGCAGGAACAAAGGGAACAAGGTTAGCTCAAACCAAAAATGGCATTGGTCTAAAACAAGCTGTCAGTGCTTTTTAAGCTGGAAGAATACGGAGTGAGTAGCCTAGGCATGCATTTTATTTGAGGCAGGCAGGTTATATGTTAGAAGAAAAAAGAGCAAAAAAATATGTATATAAAAGAAAGGTTTGAAATGCACATCATCACATCCAGCTAGACATCAGTAACTTCCTACTTACTTCCATATTGCTGTCTAGCGATCCTGCACTGCTGCGTCGCCCACGCTTGCCTGCCCAGGACATGCAACACCAGAGATTAGAGACTGAGACAAGACCCGGGTGACAAACAGCTGCTGGTCCTGAACGGCTACAGGAGTCTCTAAACGCAACTAGAGGGGCTGCAGGGGGGACACATCGCACTCGACTGGTACAGCAGCTACTACGGCAGAAACTTGGGGATTTTAAGGCCATTAGTTATATTAAGTTTCTGTACCTGACGGGTTTTTAAGAGGTATTGTTGTTGTGAATCAACTATCGTTAGCGGGGTGTGATTTTTAAAAATCTGTACAACCCTTAAAATACATGTATTTTAGCATCTGTATTTAGTAGTATTATGATGTTGACCAACAACCATTTTAAATCGTTTAATTTCTTGGAATCTAATTGTCTGTGAAGTTTCTTTCTTTAAAGACTGCTAGCATTGATATGCAATTGTGGGGTGGTATTAATTTAAATACAACATTTAATATTGACATGTTCTGAACTTCATTGTGGGGGAATGGTGAGGGGTATTGGATTAATAATTTCATTTTCAGTTTTGAACCTCAGTGGATTTCATATAAACTTCTTTCATGAGGTTTAAAAAAAAAAACTAAACTTAATTTTTGATCAGTGAATCTGGAATGTGTCTTGACATTATGGCTAGATTTTGTTTGTTTAGCTGTGCAGTGCTTTAAGTATGATGGGTTTGGTCTCTGACATTCTCAAACTGACAAAGACATTTGCCTAAAACTACACATGAAACACCAGACTTTGCCTCAAGAGCCAGGATATCTCAGTGGCTTTATATAGGACACAGGATCCCAAATTTTCTTTCTTATTTCACAGGAGAGAAAATAGCATATGGCTGCAGTGGAAATAATAGGTATTTTTGAAAAGACAGCTTCTTGAGCATTGCTTTGCAAAGTTTCCAAGTACTTTACTGGCAGGGTGCATGAACAAAGACAAACTCTGAGGAGTGGTCAGGTTCTCAAAGCTTCTCTAAAATCTGCACGTTTTTAGCAACCTAAGTTTTCTCAGTGCTTTCTCCTTGCTTTCCTGCAAGGCCAAAGACTATCTCCACCCTGCATCTGTACATTGCTGCCTTCAGAATCTTCTACTCTAACAGGTGGTTTTGGAGAGGAATGTGAAGATTTCAGCATCTCTGAACTGATGAGCCACATGCCCTCGCCCTGAGAAGCCCAAAAGGCACAGGGTATCAGAGCTACAGAGAAGAACTTTGGGACTGGTTTGTGTGAGGGACAAAACGGTGATTCCTGAGAAGTTCACCCTTACTTCTTGACAAACCCTTTCTCAGGCCAATTTAGACTACCCGCAAGTCTTATAAGATCAGTATGATCTAAAAATACCACCTCTTGGATCCATAAGCGTAACTTTGATCTGGCTGGTCACGGCATGCTGCCTTGCAACACAAGTTTCTCTGAAAAGCTACAGTTCTTTTTAGACTACTGTAACACTTCCTCCTCTCTTATTATCACCGGGAGTTACTCCTCAGTACAAACTCCTCTACGCTGGCACTGAGGGGAAGGAAGGCATTTGTGGCCAAGGTGTTTTGTTCAACTTGTTAAATTTGTTGGCATTTTGAACAGCTCCCCTAGACAGGCTCTTTGCCAAAAGCCTGGTGCTTCATCTCTTGCTGCAGTTTTAGCCTCAACAAACCCACAACTGTACTATCTGATGAACCCCCCAAGAAAACAGGTTTTGATAATCCCTTATTTTTACTTCTAGTCAGGCTTTGATATTTTTCTGCTCTGCTAACATGATTAGTACTGATTAACCCTCAAATCACTCTTGCTTGCTGATATAAAAACATCGAGGAAGATAGCCATCTCTTAAATTAGCAGTCAGTATTGCAAATAAGACTGGCAGCTGCCACGAGTCGTTAAATGTGGCCAAAAATGAAGGAAAACAGGAAAATCTAATGCCTTTTGCATATGGCAGGAGCCAAAGTCTCTAATAAAATAACCATGAACATGGCATATACGCAGTATATAGGCACAGAAAGAGACAGATGGACTTTTGCTTAGAATAACTTCAGGGCAAAGTAGTACTAGCAAAGCCAAGAGCAAAAGAGAAATCCTACTAAAATGCCCGTGATTCCCCTCAGATAGGCGCTATCACTATAGAGAACACCTTCTTTATTTTCTTAAAAAGAAACTGAACCCAATGCTGCATTGGCCTACAGTGAGATATGAAAGCTATTAAGTAAATCCTCTAGAGCATTCCCCCTGCCAATGTGTGTTTGTACAAGGCTGTTCTCTGGTCTTTGAGATGGCATCTCATCTCCAAAACGCTTCCCGAGAGCTGCAGCGTCCAAATGCATTTCAAGGAAATGGTGACTCGACTAGAACTGCACATACATGTAACTCCGTACTCCCTGATAGTCAACAGCTCTGCTATAAAGCAAGGTGAGATTTACCAAATCTGAAGACCAGTTTTACTTATTATACTACTGACCTACTTGTAATTTTTAAGGATGTTACTTAGAGTGGTTTTTAATTTATTTTTAGAAAATTAAATTCCAGTTAATTTAAATTTTTCTGATTCATGCCAACAATTCATTGATGTTAGATATCAACATTCTTTGTATGAAATCTCTTTAACTTACAGAAGTATACTATGTCCCATATAGGTACATGCATTATATGGGACTAAGAATATTTCAAATTTATAGTAAAAATATTAAGTGAGCAAAATATTTTTAGAAACTTAAACGTTCCAAATGAAAATGCAGAGTTTCATAATCCATTCTACCTTGCAGAAATTGATCTCACAGATGTGCAGATCATTAAGGTAAATGTAAATACTTCTCCGTGCTACTCTGTATTTCTTGAAACTCTGTTGTATGTCAGTGAGATACATTGATACCTAAACAATGTATCATGATCTGGCTTTGTACCCCTTCGGGAGGGAAAAAAGTTTGGAAAAAAAGTTCTAATTTAAGGTTTTGGTAAAGCAAAACTAATGTAGCAGCTCTTATAGCAATGAGTTGTTATATCAGCCTCCCAAGGCTGTGAAATTGGTGTTCCCAACAGCAGCAAAATCTGTAACCATCTAGCTACTGAGTTTATAGCTACCACCCAAGCTGACTTCCTCAAAATTATCTAAAAAATATACTCTAATTATTAATTTAGGGACCACTTTTCAGAGTGAAAAGACTCTGTAATCTTCATATTTTCATCTTGTTTGCTGGGTGAAATAGGTATAATCTTAAGATCACACACCAATTGTGAAACACCAGCTGTGAAAATAGTTTCTTGGCATCTTCAAACAGATTATTCTCAAAATACCGACTAAGCCCCAGGAGATGAGAAAACAGCATGTCCACATCTCACCTTGCTGAGCTCCTCCTTCACTGGAAAAGCAAAGAGTGTCTCTTCCATAAGACAGAGAAGTTGTTGATACAGAGGTGTTTCTATACAGCCTGGGGTGTCTTTGTACAACATACTTGTAAGATGGTTTGGTATCAACATACACAAATCACGAAAGACTTGATTCATACAAATCTGTTTTATTTTCAAAAGCCAGTAAATTCTATCATGCCCATTACCATTCCTATTCCAGTGAAGAACAGGAAATATAACAACAGTGATGAGGGAAGAGACAGGAAAAATCTCTCCCTACTTGGAAAGCTCTCCTAATAAGGGAGGAAGACTGCTAGTGTCCTCTGCCCTGCGCAGCGCACCAAGCCCAGGGCAGAGGAAGAGAAATAACCCAGTGACCTCGCCTGCATCAGGTGAGGGGGAGCCAAGGGACTGCCCCAGCCCGCCACAGACTGACTCACCAGACTAAGGGCTCCTGTAACTGCATGAAGGCAGAGTCTTTTTAAAGGGATCACAAGGCTGAGGAGTTCCACAGTCTTTTCCATTACATTTTGGGACAGAGGAAATTTAAAAAAATACCTTATGGAATTGTTAAAAAAACCCCAGAAGCCTTTTTTGGAAGGTAGAAAGAAACATTTAAAAGTTAAAGGTTGATGACTGAGATTATATGCAATACACAAATATAATTATTTTAATTCTGGAACTACTTTATTTTTTTGGTTTGGGGTTTTTTGTTTGGTTGGTTTTTTAAGTAGTCTCTACAGGTCTGTGATTGTTTTGAGATAGCTCAGGAGATTATGAGACAAGCACAATTTAATTAAGAGTAACCATTATACCATGCTGCACTTCTGGGCAGATTCCAATATTACATTGGTATGCCAGTCGTGTATTACTGGGGCAAACCATAAAATTACAATCTTTAAACCAGTGCAGTGTGTAAATAATATTTCCACCCTACAGGTTAGAGATGTGGGGGATAAAGCTTGATTTCCACGGTGCTCACCACTGTAAACTAATGTGAAAGCACTGGGTCCTCCAGCAACTCAAAGTCACTGGAATTCAGATTGACTAGTCTCAAATCAGTCAAGAAACCTGTGAGAGATACAGAATCAGAAACGCAACCAGTCTAATCCTCCATGATCTGCTCTAGTGACCAAATAATTCTTCCCACATACTAATGGCCATGAGAGGCCTGCACACCTTTCACGTCTTTCTGTAAACCTACTTATCATGTAGTTGTATATGGAGTAACAGGTGAAACGTCCAAAATTCTATTGGAACCTGTAAAACTCAGCTTTAACTGCATTGAAATTTGTCTGTCTTCTAGATATTTTTATGTAAACTAAGAATTCCAAAGTTTGGGACAAATAAATTCAGTTCTTCCTTGACTACAGCTCAAGAATGTGTAATAAAAACGATTTTTTTTCTCTTTTGAGAAAAATAAAGCACTAAATACTTTTGACACATTCACATCTTGGAATAGTTGGTTGCCACATTCTGTTTTTTGCTCCATTGAAAAAACTGTCAGTCCACAATGACCAATACTACCTTTAAAATCAAGAGACCCCCACGCACATCCTTTCTGCAATTACGATTCCAGCTATCACGGCAAATGCACGGAACAGCCATCGGGAAACGATTCCCAGCGCTGTTTCCTGGCAGAGAAATCTTGCCTTTCCTTACGGTTTATAGCTTAGGAGTCAGAATCATTCAGGGTATCAACATTTATTAGATCAAAGAAGCTTATGAATCGTCACTCTTTTCCAAGAGAGAAATTGAAAGTTACTTTCCACAACCACCATTTCCTGCTGTGATACCTGGTAGAGAGTAATGGACTGATTTCTTAAATCATTTTGTCATATACTCATGCAACCAATGCTGTTCAATCACATTTTCTCCTTCACTGAATAAATATTTTACATTTTTCAATTTGTTCTGGCAATGTTCAGTGGCTCTGCCTTACTGCATAAATATGCTACAAGGAAATTTTCTCATGTTTATTACATTTATTTCTGTTTAAATGTAGAAAAGAACTCTCTAAAAATCCACTTTCATCATGCCTTTGCCTACAGAAAGACACATATTCACACACAGTCCCACTACTCTTGCTCCTTCTCCTTGTTGATCCTGTGTTTCACCCACAAAATGAAGAACTGAGGTAACCTAACTCAGTACTCTTTTACAGAAGCGATTTAGTGTGGTATAATCACTGGGATGCAGTATCTTGCTAACTGAAAGAGATTTATTTGTTTTTCTATGGATGATCTCTCTCATTAAAACAAAATCAACCTCACATCCAAGCTATTCACGGAGAAAAGGCAGAAAAGACACGTATAATCTCACTAAAATTATTACATCAAATAAAGCAAATACCAGGTATGTGATTTCTCAAGTCAGTAGCACTGCACAAGACCAAACAGAAACTCTCCATAATTCTCAACTTGTTGAAGTTAAAATTAAGTTTAGTTGGGTTTAACAAACTCATTGATAAACCCTGCAGTCTGTGAGTGATTTCTACTTTTTATTATGGAAAAAAGTTATTTTCAGTAGTAAGCATGCCAACTGTAGGCATGCCCTGTTGAAACGTGAAATGTTTCCATGATTACAAATACTTGCTTATCGCATAAAACCCATGACATGAATTTAAATACATGGCAATGTTTGAAAGACAGGGATGAAAAATTCCCATGGGATGAAAAAAATTAATCACAAATCAGATTTGTGGGTACAAATACCCACTGAACTCACATATTTAACAATATGGTAGTTCTCATTCTAATGAAATAAAAATAAAACAACAACAAAGGATGATGGAAGTATCCTCAAATCTGAGATGTAACAGTGGTGGAGACCAGTGGCTTGATCTAAAATCCATTGAGGCCAGTCAGGCACCAATATTGAACTTCAGTCAGATTTTGGATCAAGGTCCTAGGTCTTTTTAATGAAACAAATAGACATATGAGTATGAAAGCCTGAACAGAGAAGAAAATAATTGAAAGAGCTAACTCTCTACATACGTATATACACATACATATATCCACAAAACACAGGCTATAATTTCAGTTTACAACAATTTTATTTATTACAGCATAGCTAAAAATCTCTTCTTTAGTTAAAAAAGGGGAAAAGATAAGTAGTGTCCACTACCAAACATATACACAGTATTGCAATTATGACTATACTGTAAATCATTACTGCTATCATAGAAACAGATCACAGTATGTAACACAGACCAGGAACTAAAAAAACAAAAAAAAACCCAACAAAAAACCAAAAAGAGTTTGTTTTTTTTTAAATATATATAGTTGCTATTATCCCCCAAAGTACTTTCTGAATAATGGGGATGGTGTTCAGATACAACTTCTTGTAAACAACAAGAATCACATTTAATACTGAAACACAAGGTTACTACCCATGGGCATGCCAGCTCTGTATTACCGCGGCAAACCATAAAATAAAACCATACCAAACTTCCCCTGGCTTTTCCTTCCTAAAAATCACACCACCACTCCTTTCCAGTCTTTAGCAGTATAAATCAGTTAATAAATCTGAAGACAGATCAGTGGTTTTGTGGGATATCAGTATTCTATTCCACTAGGGCTTCCTTTACTATATTTGCAATAGTATTTCACAACAACCTCTTTTGTAAGAATTGGGAACTATGTATCTTGAGTTACAAAACAATAAAAGAGCATCAGGGACACACTGGATCTGAATTACAGAGCTCTAGGCAGAATTTAGTAGGGCTTCACTCAATTTCATTCATCCATGTGGTAACACAGGTACACTTGAGCACAAAATACACAGTAAGTGGTCATTACACAGAGACCAGGTCCTTTTCTTTTCTTTCTAAGCCTATTGGATGAAGGGTAAAAAGCAAAAGGGAAGAAAAAAAGAAAGGAAAACTAAGTGGGTTACACCTAGCACAAGTCAACCATTTTGACACTTATGATAGTCAACCATAAAACACTTAAAATTTTTCCTCTGTCTTCACTCTCCTTTAAAAGTATATACAGCAATCTACAGCGGTTTAAATGCTTTCAAATTTAATAGAACGAGGGTAAAAAACAAACAGCTGTTAAATGTGAACTATGAAAGAGGAGCTATTTAAAATGTTTGAAGTTTCAGTATTACTAGCGCTGGGACCTCACTGAGAGCTGGGCTTTAGACACATCATTCACACGTCTTTGCATGCACTAGTGGGAGCGAGGAAATACAGGCAGTGCTTACCTGCTTCAGACAGGTCCCTAAGGGAGCTGCTCAGCGCGCTTCTCTTCAGCCCCTCCCCGGTCGCGTAGCTGTCATCCAGGCAAGCCCTGTTCAGCGTCCCATTGCCAGAATCCTTTTTCAGACTGGAGCACTGAGACATGCTTGGTCTCACCACACCCTTCTGTTTTTCTAGCTCAGCTGAAACAAAAGAGAACAATTTTGTAATTCATATTTATTGACTATAATGAAGGACACGGCAACATCACAATTTCTGGACGTGATCAGCTGTTACTGTGAATAACAGATAAGAGCTCATTTTGGCACTGTTAAATGCCAGGGAGGAACTTCACCCCTGTACTAACAGCTTTATATTACAACATACAGGATGAAAGGATATTCCTCTTTTGGAAAACCAGAAGGTAAAACTCCTGTTTAGTCACTCATTTAACTTCCAGCAAAATGTATCAATCTGTACCATGGCTACCCTAACTGAGAGAATACAGGAATATCAACATGGAAATGGAAGAAAAATCCAGTGAAACTTATCTGAAGGGCCATCACTGAGAATTTCAGTGATGTGAATTACTCCTACAATTCTTACTGTAATTTGTACTAGAGAACTTACAAATCCACCTCTCCTCTGTCCATTGCTATTTGCAGTTTGTCCAGGCTACATTTCCACGGCAGCTATGCTGCAGTAAATGATAGTCAGTGTGCTCAGCTAGGGCTTAATATATCACTGGGGGTTTTCCCTCCGTCTAGAATCAAAGCCATCGAAAAAACCCACATTATTTTGAACTTCTAAAGAGCTCTAATGGGATATACACATATTCTAGATTTTCTTATTTTGATTAGCTTAAAAATGCTCTATTATATGTACCTTTGTACTTACACTCTATTCTGTGCTTTTCCATTTCTTGAACCTCTGCAATTGACTCCCTCAAATCATCTGTAAACTTCTTCCTGTCCTGAGGATTTGGTGCATTGAAATTTATTAGTACTTTGATATCTGCCCCTGGAACAGCTGATGTGAGCCGAATACCGTTGGGATAATCTAGAAGAAAGAGTCAAGAAAAACTAAGCTTTGATTATTCCAATTACTTTTCTTTTTATATTAAAAAAAAAAAAGAATCCTGAAAGCTTTTTACTAATATTACCATATAATGGACAAAGTCCAAAGGCACAGAATTAGAATGAAAATCCCTAAGATACACTGGAATTGCTTAACTGTCAAGATACTAAATAAAAATAAATTGAAAAATAAAATATAAAATGTAAATAAAAGATAAAATAAAACTAAATATTGAAAGATAGTCTTTATGTAGCTGTTACCCTTACGGTACAATGTACAATAGAAAAGCAAAATCACAGAAAAAAAAATTTTTAAAAATTAAGGGGATGATTCTTGTTTCATGGAACAGATTCCATTACCTGCCTTACTCAATTGTGACCAAGGTTTTGCTGAGTCGAGGTTACTTGAATACATCTCAAATACTAGAAACTGCCTTATACTCAATGTTTGCAGGAAGACAAGCACACTAGCATGTACAACTTTTAATATTTCCTGTTTAGTTATGTTCCCTGAACATTCTACTTTAGGTTTTCCTTGTTTTGGTTTGTTTGTTTTTTTTTAAAAAAAAGGTTTAAATTATCCAAAATTACATACTGGGGAAGTAAAAGGGTGATTCTCCATCCCGCCCCCCTGATTTTGGCCCATATTATGGACATCTTCACAATATAAGGCAGATTTTTCAGCAGACTGTCTTTGCCTCTTTTCTAGCTGCACATCTGAGAACACAAATTTTAACAGCTGGTCACAAATATCTCCTGGATGAGACAGAAGGCTCATTTACAGAAAGATAGCTTATAATGAAGATACATTCTGCTGTACAAAACAGAATCAGCCTTTGTTTGAAGCACAGACGTGTAGGAACAGGGTGTCAGAAAAAAACCTCTAAACGTGCATTCTAATTCACAATGTTTTCTTCTACTCAACTGCCTGACCTTGCTGGTTTGCTAAAGGTCTCAAATACTTGCTTAAGTACTCAACCTGAAGTTCAAGTGCTCCCACGTACTGAAAATTCATTCCCTTAAGAACCAGCAGATGATGTAAGGTAGTCTCTTCCCTCAAAGCCATTAGGTTTCAACAAGACTTAAAAATATTGAGACACAAGTGCAAATGCTACACTTTTTTAAAAGGATATCTTAACTTCCAAATCAGAGTTGCAACTCAAAGGGAAGTAAGTCCATTTACCATTCTCAGGTGAAAAAAGGTGCCAACTACTGCAAGCCTCAAAGGGTACAGAGGAGGAGACAGCAAGAATGTGGGGCTTCTGTCAGGGTCTGATTCAACAACTCACACAGAAGCAACCTGCAGCTGGTCTGCTTCTCCTGACCACAATACAACTGCATCTACCTTCAATCAAACAAGACAGTTGCCTCGAGCTGTCTGCAGCTGCTGTCATTCAGAATACAGCCAAATGGCCAGGAGGGCAGAGGAGTCTGGTGTGAGGCAAGCTAAAAAGGGGGAAACCACAGTGTAACACCAGGTACTGTTTGGAACACTGAACCTGGGTATGCAGGAAACAGCTCTAGAAAATGCACCACTTGGAAAAAAAAAACAAACAAACCTCAAAAAGTTTATGAAACCAAAGAAGGAAACTTGGCAACCCCAAAGTCACATAAATTACCTTTACAAATGAACAAAGAAAGAATTTCCACATACTAAACAAATAAAAATATCTTATTACCAGAGATACTTCTCTACATTGTACTGATTAAGCATCAGGAAGTACTCATGGAAGAATTTATTGGTTTTAGATACGGTCTTTCTGAAGTAATCTGCTCATCCTTTACACTTTGTCTGTGATTTTCACTGAAAACGTAAAACATACCTCCCTTACGGTCTATTTATTTACTAGAGATATATGACATTATTATTCCCTTTTAGAGTTCATCCATCCCTCAACCTAATTCACTTCTATCATTACGAGTCAATTCTTCTCTCATCAATGCCAATCATGTTGTTCAACCTCACCAGTAGCCAAATCAGTATTTTTGTTGCTTCTGCTTTAGTGACACTAAATTTTATTCACTTGAAACCAGCTGATTCTGACAGCTGCTACACACAGAGTTACCGGATGGCATGAGAGCTCTGGCCAAAATACCCCAGAGCTTGCTGGGGCCAGAGATCCAAGACTATGGATTTTACAAACCAAAGGGGAAGAATACTTCTCTTGCCCAACTGGAAAACTGATATTAGAAGTGCAATCAGCTCTTTGATTCACCAAGCTGAATTCACCTTAGCAGCCAAACTACGTCTATTAAAGCACCTCAGTTAAAATGCCTCCAGTTCACTGGGAGGAATTCAACCCTTCACTCCTAGTTTCACTACAGATATTTTTAAGTTTACCTGAGTAAGTGTTTCTACTTTGTATGCTTACGAGATTTTTTTTCAAAATTTATTTAACTTGACATCAGAGGAATTATATATTCTTCTATTTTTAGTAGAATCCAGGATAGAAGTATTTGTCCTTCCTCTCTAAAAATGAGTTTAATATCATATAATTTGTGCACAAAAGAGAGAGAATGAATGTGTATGCATATAAATAATCTGCAGGCTACCTTGCTGCTATAAGCTCTACAAAATCTTCCCTTTTGAAATCTCCAGATGCTTTGACTCAATAACAGCAGCTTCTTTTGAGTGAGATGAGCATCGGAGTGCATTCTCAAGGACAAGTTAAAACTAAGAGCCCTCGCCAACAGAAAAGCACTGAAACTACTGAATGTCACGCTGAACTGTGTGCAGTGTATCAGAAGCTCAAGGTTTGGTTTGCAAACCATGAAGTCAGGTCAAATAAACTGTCTCCCTATGCACCACACAAACAGCTGTGTTCTGCTGCGCTATTACCGATGCTGCGTCTGGGCTGAAAATCAAGGACATTAGCAAACTATTTGCTTTTTGTTGGGTTTTTGTCTGCCAAGACTAAGCTTGACAAGCATTAAAGAAAAAAAGAATATTGGACTGATTCAGATTACAACTCACATAAACAAAAAGTGTCAGAAAACACAAACTTTGATCCAGACTCTCTGCTTTGTATTTATATTGAATGGGTATATGTTACCTAGGCACAAAGTTAAGATATAAATCAGGAAAATAAATTAAATAGTGCTTTGAATTACACATATCATTATAACAGTCTTTATTTATTACCATACATTCAGTTTCAGCTAACTGTACTATTGACTCAGCAACAGATGTATTTGTTTCTCTACAAACATGTTACTCTTACAAGTATTCACAAACAACACATTTGGTTCAAGCTGGCTTCTGACTACAACCAAAAAAAAAATATCTAACAATAGTCTTGCTGTTTCTTATGCTGGCATGTTTTAAACTCTAGGACTAAGTTAAATTCAGAGCACTTTTATTCCTACATTCAGAAACAAGATCTGTCCGTCCCTTTCACTCAAACAATTTTTTAATTTTATTTTATTTATAAATAAAATGGTCATCTAAAACGAGAAGAAAGACTTACACTGGTTCTCAAAAAGAAGAACTTGCATTCCATAAAGGGAAAACGACTGTCGAAAACTGTATGTAACTGAGTTCTTCTTCTTTTGAAAAATCTTGGTCACCTGAAAGTTATCAAGTAAACAAGTGAAATATCCCTTTTACCATATGTATTTGTGGAAAATTATTGTTCTTAAGAATTAGCATATGAGAAAATATTTTATGCCAAAGAAAGTTATACTCTGCCAGAAAATATGAACTTGTAATTCTTTCCTTTCCTTTCCTTT
>NW_010304050.1:15766-19967 GCF_000700745.2 Antrostomus carolinensis
CTTTCCTTTTCCTTTCCTTTGCATCTGATGTCTTTAATCTACTACTACTGAAGGAACAAAGCTAGCTTTGAAGCATTGGTATCTCTTAACCAGAAGGTTTAATATTTTCTCCAGATACAAAGCCTTTCTCTGTTCTCCAGGACTCTACTTGAAATTCCAGAAAGAAAAAAACCCTGCATCCTTATTGTGCACTGCACATGCCAACAAACATGTAAATATGTTTAAATTATCCTTTTAAAAAAACCTTAGGTGCTATCACACTTTCCTTCACACTTTTGTTCTTACAGCCTGACTACAGGAAGGACATGCCCATTTGATCTCTCCACACAAATTGAATTCTTAGCCCTTAATCTCACATGCTGTGACCTTCCAAACCTGCTCCACTTCTGCACACCTCCAAACACTGCCTTCCACTACCTCACCCAAGGATGCCCTATTTCCCCTGAGATTTGTACAGCACCTATCTCAATAAAAGCTCAGAGTCTCTGGGAATCTTTACTTTTTGCTATAATAGAAGTAACACACTACTACTTACCATCAGTTTTGGGGTTCTAAAGTGTGAATGCAACCACTCTTCTGCTTTATAACCAAGACGTTTCTTTTTACTAGTTCTTTCTAATTTTAACTTTTAGTGATGGCATCTTACTAGAGCTGACAAATTTGATCTGTATTACTCCCAAAACAGGTTGTTAAAACTACTGACACCTGAGTAAGTAATAAAAACAACATAAAACTTGCAACTTCAAACTTGTAAAAATTGCAGCTTGAAGATGACAGTGTTCCATCATTTCACACCCAAGCTGACATTTACAATAGGAGGTTACACTCACAATCGAAAATGGGTTTGGTTTTTTGGTTGTTTTTTTTTGTTGGTTTTTTTTTTCATTTACTTCCCGGTTTAAGGTCTGAAGATATGTAAAAATTAGACACAATATAATTGTGCACATGAAGTGTGCCTTTTTTGTAACAAAACATGAAATATTTTGTTTAGTTCTTACTTCTCTGGTAACAGCAAAATACATTCCAAATAGAGTGCAATAAATTTTCCCATTTTTAAGAGTAAATCAACCAAGTAACTCCAACCTGTCATTAGTTTTGTATGTCTGTTTTTCAAAAGACTGGGTCAAGTCAAATGCATACAAAAAAGTAGAGTCAACTCTAAAATGTATTTCAACATATCCTATTCCTGTTTCAATGAATAAACATATCTGGTTCACAGAACATCTGAGGAATACAAAGTAGTATGTAACTTTGTTTTTTCACAAATAACTTGAGTTCATTATTCATGGAATAAAGAGTCTCCACTTACCCATTAGGGAAATGGGTAAAGTGGAGGTAGTTTTTGTTCTTTATAGTATAAGCTATTGCATCAAAGTACTTTCTTACGACAGAGTGTAGTAATCAATAAAAGGCTTCATTTTAAAAAAGAATTAGAAATAATGAAGAAAAGGAAGAAAATTTAAATCTTAATCATCCCAAGATTGTTGAAGTACAGAGTAAGAGGTAATAGATATTTATTTTTAGGAACACTCATGCACTTAATTGCCACTGATTTCATGGAGACAGGCACTTCTGAATACCTCACTAGAAATTTATCCACCTGAAAATACGTACCACAAGAAGATCGTTAAATAAAAATATTTCTCGCTGGTGCAATCCAAGCTTCTGAGGTTTATTTGGATCTGGAACTTCAAACAGCCTACAGTAGCAAACAAGCCTCCGGTGGGGCAGAGAGAGGACCTACGATAATACAGAAGTTTGTGGTTAATACAGCAGTATTTAGCCAAGAAAGAGCATCTTTTTTACTCGAGAATCTTTTTTTTTTTTTTTTTAATACTTCAAATATTTTTACCTCTAAGCCCATTAGACTTTTTCATCAAAGGACCACCACCGAAAAATAAAGATTTATATTCCACAAACTTGCATGACATTGAAACTTCATCAGAGTTCTTATATAAAATATTCTCTAACAGCTTTCATTCCTGTATATGGATGTCAGTGAAAGTTTTACTGGGGATAGAGTGTTACTTTGTGAAATGATAAAACCTTGAAAGAACTGAAGATTAAGCAAGTGGGAGCTCAAGGCAAAGGATGTTTGCTTTCCTGAGGATTTTTACTTATCTTTATTAGAAGAAAGGAAACTTTAGCTTTTGTGAGAAGAATATACTGATGTTGTAGATTACTTTTTGTCAGCCCCTGAGTTAATTCAGTTTGTTCACTCCCCAATACCAAGGAAATAGTGACATTAGGAAAAAGTAAACGCATTTTCAGTCTGTCTTATTTTCTCATGCCACCAAGAAAACGTAGAATAATTTTCCATTTTCTTATTTGAAATGTCTGCTGAAGCTATCTCCAAAGTTGCTGTTTTCAACAGAGTGAGACTTAATTTCTTTCAAATGCAAATGATGATAGCTTGTCAACAATACTAAAATAAATCCTTTAAAATTTGAAGTTGAGAATATTCTTTGGTAACTATACATGTATTTCATTTATATATATTATATTTCTTTATAATTCTTGGCAGCCTGAGATTTGCTACAGTGAGATAACAGAACCCAAGGGTAGTCACTGAGCCTATGAACTTGCAGACAACCACAGTGAGCCCTGGTACTGAAGTTTAACTCCAGACAATGCTCTCATTCATAGCAACAGATGATTCGGTCAGAGTCCCCTCCACCATGCTTTCTGAAGGTCACATCTCAGTTTGTTTTTACTGTCCGGTGGTACTGCTAGACAGGCATCCACCAAAGAACGGCAGGTACTTCACTTAGGAATATGAAACTACCTTTGCATGATTTTAATTGCTCACACAGAAAAAGCAAGAAATGGAAGACTGAAAAAAACAAATGGAAGTTTAAAGTTCCTTCTCTGGATTGTCCTGAGTGAAGATGCTGATGTGCAGTGTACTTATAATTGAGGAAAAAAAATAAATCATTAGGATCAAATTTGTATAAGGGAGTCAGATTTCAGAGCACTACGTGCACTCCTCTGCTATGAGGTGGTTTCTTTGTTCAAAACTACTAGCAATAATGTTATCATAAAATTCAACTAAGTGGAACACTGCATTAAAAGAATAGTTTTAGGATTACTACTGAATATGCCTATAACTTAAATCTGGAATCAGTACTTTCTATGTTCATCTGCCTTTCAGAAGAGAGCTATTAAGTTAACTGGCAATATCTTTGTAGAGTATCGTTCAATGCTGAAAAGGATCAGAAAGAATAAACACAGCAGGGCCCAGGTGGAAAGGTGAGGCACAACTGTAATTTTACATAGTTATTTATTCTTTACTGTCTGTCTAATTTCTACGGGGATAATAGCATTTGAAAGGTATAAGAAGTGTACTAAAAACAGGTCTAGGAAACTCTTGGCAATATATTAAGCAGTCTCTCTGGGAAATATATTTTTCAGAAAATCTTTATACTTTGGAGTATAAGTAATAGGAAATTTTGTCTTGAAAAACATCTAATTTTTAAAAAAGCTAAAACGTATTAGAATACATTATCGTCAGTTTAAGATAAAGTTGGTAGTTAAAATGACTATAAAGTTTGAAGGAATGCGAGAGAAATACGTACACAACCAAGTCCATGATGCAGAGATCCAATCTACAGTAGAAAGACATATACAAGTTCGTTAAACTTCAGAGAAACACAGTACTGTATCATAGCAAGTAAACACGTCACGGCCTTACTATGACTAAATGCCTATAAAGTAAAAACAAATATTTCTATCAATAAAGACTGTTGGCTATTTCCTAAATTTTCTTTCACAGTTAAAAACTCCCTCAACAGAAGAATCCTTGAACCTAGGACTCCACTGAGGGTATTGTTTTCTTAATCCCATTTAATTTACAAGGTCAGGATTAGTTTTAGGATTTGAACTGACAAATGCCTGAATAAAAAAAAATAACCTGGAAAGGAAAACAGCTCCCATAGAAGCCTACATATAAACCTAAATCTCCCCAAAATTATGGAAAATAAGTTTTGTATGAAAGCATAAGTGACTGTCAAATACTGACTTCGGAATATTTATTTTCCTGCTGCTCAAAAATATGTAAAAGCTTTTATTAAGAAAATTTTGCTTTCTCTCTCCTCTGCTTCTTCCAAGAGATCATCAACTTCCTCACTGGAAAACAGAAGTAAATTGGATTTTGCTTTCTGGGTGGTCCTTCATTCACAGAATCACAGAATGTTGGGATTGG
>NW_010304051.1:0-6232 GCF_000700745.2 Antrostomus carolinensis
AAAACCTTGCCACACAAACCCAATACAGTTAACAGTGATTTTTCAATAATTAGATGCTGGGAAGAAAAAAAAAAAAGTGTAAAAAATGCATTCATATGGATGAAAACCAAAATATTGGTTTAGGCACTGTTCTTCCATTAGTGATTTTCAACATGCTTTGGAAACCAAAGTATAAAGATCTCTGTTTCACATATTGGGAAATAAAGGCACACAGAGATATGGTAACTTGCTTATAAGGTAGAAACTCTCGCAAATAATAGGGTTAGGGGAGATAAACACCAGCCAGTGTAAAATGGAGCACTGCTACCTTAAGGCCAGTCTGTTGCAAAGCTTTCATTCCAGTAACCCTACTATAGTTTTACCACTGGACGGCCTGCATTCTATTTTTAAAAGTTTGGAACAGTGGTTTTAGAATATAGTAAAGTAGTTAAAATTTTTATTTTGTTTTGTTTTCAGCAAGTCAGATCTAATTTTTAAAAAGAATAATCACTTTTAAGCTACATTAAGCTATCTTATAAGCCATATTATAAATAAAAGTTTCAGGCAGAATGGAGTAGCACCAAGGCTCTGATTGTGCTGAAAACATTTTTACCAATTCCAATAATTTGTTCCAAGGTAAACAGGTTTTCAATTTTGATGAGATGAAAACTACAACAAAATTAGAACAAGCCACTTAGTTCATTTACATAAATTACAGAAGAAGGGACATATAGGACAGCTCATCCAGTCCAGGGCTCAGATATGCTTGTGGTGAACCATGCAGTAGTGCTTTTTGTGTTGTTTCTGCTGTAGGATTAAGCAAGGTCCAAAGTCTCTCAAGTTTAAAGAGCAAAATCTCGTGGAATAGACTACTTCTTTCTCTTGTTCACAGAATGTACACAATCACAACAAACATTTGTTGGAAGCAATGAGGAGTGGCTTGCTTGGAAGTTTCATTTAGGATAGGACTTTGATTTAAAGGACTTCTTAATTTAGGAAAAGACTTATTTGATATAAAAGAAGCTATATGTCATGCAGCCCAAGAACTCTTCAAGTGTAGCCAACATTAGCTTTAAGCTTAAATTGTGTGCTGCATAAGATCTCTCACAAGCTAATGTTTATCAAATAGGTTCCTAACATTTACCTTTTTATATGTAGTTGACTTAGTGCCCATTATATGCTAATTCTCTTCAGACAGATGTAGTTTTGTGTTCTCGGTAGTGGTTGAACAGCACTCAATAAACCAACTCAAAAAAACTCAGTCTAAACCAAGGAATAAGACTCTCAGATCCCACATATGTATTGTGGACACTTCCCAGCTGCTGCTAAGAGTATCGTCCCCCTGCTTGCCCTCATTTCCCTTAGAAAGAAGGTTTCAGGGGCAGGTGGAGATGGGCTGTTTTGCACTTCCAGAGACTCAGGGGAACCGAACTGTGGAGCACACCACTCACACATGTGGTGGTTTGGGTGGATCCACCCTTTTGGCTTGCAGATTGCAGCCAAACACAGCCTGATCTCTCACCCTACCTCCCCCTCACCCACGGAGTACAGGAGAGAATTGGAAGAAAAAGGGCAAGGAAACTCATGGGTTGAGACAAAAACTATTTACTAATTAAAATAAAATTCTATTGGTAATAACAGTGATAACAGAATATACAAATGAGTGATACACAGTGTGATTGTTCACCACCCACTGACCAATGTGGCTGGGCCAGCCAGCGATCCCAGAGCAAAGACAGTCCCAAAACCAAATCGCTGGAAGAGTGAGCCTGAGCAATCCCCAAGAGAATACCCCCATCTTCCGGTCAGGCCCGGATAATATACTAAACATGATGTGATATGATATGGAATATCTCATTGGCACAGCCAAATGCCAGTTCTGGGTTTTGCTATTCACTGCGCTTCTTCCTCCCAGTCCTGATGCAGCTGTGAACCAGCCTTGAGCTGGCCTTGAGCTCCAGCAGCAACTAAGAACATCGGTACTTTTATCAATGTTCTTCTCATAACAAGTCTGAACTGAAACCAAAACACAGCTATTCTAATTACTAAAAAGAAAATTAACTCTATCCTAGCAAAACCAGGACAACACAGTACAGGAATAGGAACAGGAATTGTCAGTCCTCTATATGAACACAGTACATGTTAACAGTGAAACTGAAAAAACATAACTGTGCAAAAATCCTTCTTTTTCAGTCAGACTTTCCTTTTGGTCAGTGCTTTTCCTGGATCAGCGTCTCAATGCTTTTAAATTTTGCTTGTAGTGTCCCCTCATTCTAAGCCTTTCTAAACAACTCTGCATTATTCACCATACCAAAAGCTCCTAAAAGCTTGTTTGGCAATCATATTGTCAGGCATATAGGAGAGGCACAAACTGACCTGCACTGAGGCATCCTATGGGGAATGCTGACTTTTTACAGGGAAAATAAAAAAGGAAGAGAAAGAAAGAAAGAAAGAAAGAAAGAAAGAAAGAAAGAAAGAAAGAAAGAAAGAAAGAAAGAAAGAAAGAAAGAAAGAAAGAAAGAAAGAAAGAAAGAAAGAAAGAAAGAAAGAAAGAAAGAAAGAAAGAAAGAAAGAAAGAAAGAAAGAAAGAAAGAAAGAAAGAAAGAAAGAAAGAAAGAAAGAAAGAAAGAAAGAAAGAAAGAAAGAAAGAAAGAAAGAAAGAAAGAAAGAAAGAAAGAAAGAAAGAAAGAAAGAAAGAAAGAAAGAAAGAAAGAAAGAAAGAAAGAAAGAAAGAAAGAAAGAAAGAAAGAAAGAAAGAAAGAAAGAAAGAAAGAAAGAAAGAAAGAAAGAAAGAAAGAAAGAAAGAAAGAAAGAAAGAAAGAAAGAAAGAAAGAAAGAAAGAAAGAAAGAAAGAAAGAAAGAAAGAAAGAAAGAAAGAAAGAAAGAAAGAAAGAAAGAAAGAAAGAAAGAAAGAAAGAAAGAAAGAAAGAAAGAAAGAAAGAAAGAAAGAAAGAAAGAAAGAAAGAAAGAAAGAAAGAAAGAAAGAAAGAAAGAAAGAAAGAAAGAAAGAAAGAAAGAAAGAAAAGAAACAGATGAAAAAAAAAAAATCTTCTGCTTTGTTTTCAGTGGTTTGAAAATCAGATTTACAATAGCAGAAAAACAGAACAGAAGCGCCCTCCAAGATAGTTATGGCTGGCATTGCAGGCTGTTTTAAAAGCATGTGCTGCACAGTAAAGAGCATTCAAACCCCACCACTGAAAAGAAAAAGCCACCATATTTAAACATTTGAAGTGTGTGTGGAGTATCCAGGAGACTCACAGAGGAGATGAGGAATAACAAAGGAAAACTTTTAAATCTAAGAACTTGCTTTAAGAACATATTCTGAGCACTAGCTGCAGAACGTGCCCACATACCTTGTTTGTGTATGCCATTTCAGAGAAATGTTGACATTGAAAAGTGACCATCTGCCAGAAAAAAATGACTGTGAAGTGGTTGACAACCTCAGCTGTAGCCATTTCCCATTTACTTAGCATTATAAACATTTCAAAAGATTTCAGCTATTTCCTGTGCTTCATGGTATGGTCTCCCACACCCGAACTACTTTACATCATCCTGCTAGAATGTCCTATGGGGAATATTCACTATTCAACAAGGAACAGCTTTATTTAAGCAGAACTGCATGGGGCTTTTTTAAGAAGTGTCTCCCTGCATACATCCTGCATTCAGAGATTTGTGAAAGCTGCTGTGCTTCGTTTCTTCCCCATTTGTACTCTGATTTTCAAATGTACAAAAACACCTGCTGCTCTTGTATGTAGCTTGGCTAGCCCAATGCCTTCGATAACCAACTAGTTAATTCACCACTGTTTTACTTCTATTACTTTTTGAATCTTTCTCTCTTTGGTACATAGAATTGAATCAATGTTGATTGTCTGGAAGATACAGTTTATCACAGGGCTATCTTTATGGAAGCATACAAGATAAACTGGGGGTTTGAAGGCAAGCCAGGCTGGGATTTGAATGTGCCAAGTCCCATAGCACTTTAAGGTCTGTTTGGAGACTGGTTTTAGTATAGCAGATGGTACAGTGTAGGACTTGCTGCAATATTTATGTTCCTCCTCACAGATAGTCCCTAGTTCATCTGTAATTAATAAATAGCTGCAGTCCTCATTCTCCAGCATTTTAGGGAAGTCAAGAAACCAGACAATCCTATCAAAGGGTTGCAATATTTAGTAAAATAGATTCTCCATATGTTAAAAAGTAGTTTGGTGTCTTAATCTCGCAGAATCAGAAAAGATGGGCAACATGTGCCTTCAGAGTAAATACTGCTGTTAGCACAAATGCAGGAAGTAAAATCATCACATTTAAGTACATGTTATATTAAACTATGAGGTAATAAAAAAATGTAATAAATGAGAAAAATCAGATCAACTATAAGCAAATTGAAACATCCATTGGTCCAAAATTTCATTCATGCATGCCTAGGGAGTGAAACAATAGAATCAAAAAATATGAGAGAATATTCCTGATGGGGCTATCAGGTTTTCATTGGTTTTGTTAACTCTCATGTAATATATGGGTTATCTTTTAATAGCTCACAGACTAATTCATAAACAGTGGCTAGATTATCTATCATTGCTCTCCCAATATTTATTCCTGATAGTATCTCAAATGAAAAAGAAAAAAAGAAAAAAATATGAAATGTATTTTGGAAAATTTATATGGATGCCATTGTTTTGGAAAAGGAATGTACCAGTTTCCCCATTCCTCCTACAAAGGCTGTATAGGATATTTTTTAGCAAGAGATTCTGCTCTTGAAACATAACAATAATTATGGTTTCTGTTTTCTTGGAATTTCAGAAAGCCCTTGCTTACCCCTGAGCTGCTCATATAGTGAGAACTACAGAAACTACATAGTAAACAACCCAAAAGGTGGACAAAAGGTGAGTTGACACAGCCATTCACAACACACCATGGGTATTTTTAACCCCCTCTCCTGCGCCTGTTGGATCCTGGGATGTGAGGAAGAGAAAGGTTTTCCATCTCCCGCGCCTGGACTGAACGTACCGCTGCGCAGAGAGAGCTGGCGGATGCGGGGGCAGCAGGCGGGGCCGCCATCGCCCCTCCGCCCTGTGCGGGGTCTCAGCTGTGGGGACTGGAGCGTCACTGGTCCTCAGGGGCTGTGGTTATTGCTGATCTGCAGAGTGGATGAGCGATACCCTTGCGCGTTCCCCTCTGGCATGGTTGGGTGGGTTGCGACCCAGCCCAAAGAGATTTTATTCTCGTCTGCTTCCCCATTCTTAATAGCGCCATGCTGTCGGAAATACTTTTTTTTTTGTCAGAGAGGACCCACTGCCACCACGGCCACAATAACTTCATTTGTTGTTAAGAGGATGGGAGGGGAGAGGAAAGGGTGTGAAAGAGAGAGAGGAGACCTGCATGCTTGATGTTGAAGAAAAGCCTGTTTGTGCTTAATACATTGGAGAAATTGTTCAATAACTGTGCATCCATGTGAAAAACATAACCCCTACACGGCTGCCAAATTCAGTAAGGCCTATTGTGATCAGTTATGTAAGTGCCAATCCTAAAACTTGAAGCTGCCTGGAGGCGGTTTCAACCTCTACACCCCATTTTTTCTAAGGCTGTAGAACATTTGAGATAGATGTTACTTGCTTGTTCAGGTCAACTCCTTCCCTTTTTTCCTGCTTGTTCCAAAGTTTTTAAAAAAGAAATTTTTTTGTTTTTTTTTTTTTTTTTAAGAAAAGAAGGTTGAGAACATTTGTGCATCTGGCAAGTTCCACAAAATCAACAGGTAATTCAGGGAGCTCAGATATAGATACAACGTAGCATAAAGGGACCCAACAGTATCAGAACAGTTACAGGAAAATAATGTGTTTTCATACATTTTATAGCACCTTTAGTTCACAGGATCACAGAATGTTGGGGATTGGAAGGCACCTTGAAAGATCATCTAGTCCAATCCCCCTGCCTAAATGAGATCACACAGGAACACATCCAGGTGGGTTCTGAATGTCTACAGAGAAGGAGACTCCACAACCTCTCTGGGCAGCCTGTTCCTGTCTCCCATCACTCTCACAGCGAAAAAAAAAGTTTTTCCTTATGTTTACATGGAATCTCCTGTGTTCCAGCTTGTGCCCATTGCCCCTTGTCCTACCGTTGGACACCTCTGAGAAGAGCCTGGCTCCATCCTCCTGACATTCAACCTTTACATATTTACAGACATTAATGAGGTCTCCCCTCAGTCTCCTTCCTCAGCCTTTCCTCAGAAGGGAGATGCTCCACTCCCTTAATCATC
>NW_010304052.1:0-20104 GCF_000700745.2 Antrostomus carolinensis
GGTGTGCCGGGGGCTACTGACGGTGTGTCAGTTTGCAGAGCGCTTTGAGATCCCCGCGGATACGCGGCGGTGCATACAGGGGTCTGCAGGAGCGCTGGCCAAGCGCGTTCCTTTGAGATGGAGCTGAAGCCGAAGCCCGTCTGTGCGTGATCGATCATCGCGGAGCACAGGGAGTCCTGCGCTGGGTCACCCCCGCGGGCACCTGCACGGGATCTGCCACCGCCACCATCGGAACACAGGGGCACGTCCCCTCTCTCCTGAGGAACTTCATTACTTTTATAATGTGCGAGGAGTTGGGATATTTTTATTGGATTCTGTAGCAATCAGTGTTATGCCAGGCAGCTGGAAATCTTAATTAACAAGGTATTGTCTTCGTTTAAGCAGTTTGAGTTCTATCAGAAATTACCTGGCTGGGCTGAGGGATGAGGAAGAGTTGAGCAGGTGTGGATCTGATTCTTTCACTCCCTAGAGAATGCCAGGCAACTTCTGTGTTCACTGAAACACACCTGAGCCACAAGTGCTGAGCATCCTTCAAAATCGAGCCACACCTGTTTTCATCTTCTGCAGCACAACCAGTGCTTAAGAAATCTTAAAAGTAGTTTATAATCCCAAATGCACTTGGGATTTTCCCATGATTCTCCAAACACCCTGTCTTGAAAGTTCAGAAGGAATATGCAGAAACTCTCACTTATCTTGGCTGCCTTGAGTATTTTAATGCAGTTGGCACCTGCTGCCTGGATTATCTGAATTCTGTCCCATCTATATTTTTCCTAACTCCATCATGTTTGGAACTTTCACTGGTTCTTTTTGAACTGTTCCAGGTACTTTTCTGCCTGCCTGGACTCCCGTTCCAGGTACAGGCCTTCAATTGTACATCTGCCCACCTTTAACACACCCAAGCATCACTTTTCTTTATTGTCTGGCTAGGCAGATATCCTCATTGCATTATCTGTAATGCTTCCTTTACTCCAGACTTGCTGGCATGCTGGTTGCTTAAGATTAAATGCAGAATATTTTCCTCTGTTATAAAGAGCAGAATTGTAAGTGCTAATACAGGAAGGCTTATTTTTGTAGCCTTTATTTTCCCAGTGGTACACACATTATAATTTTCACCTTATCTTCACTTTGTTCCATTCTGTTTTTTCCATACTATGTCCTTCTGTACTATCCTACTTTTACTAATGTAGAAAGGCAGGATATAAAGAAGATAAATGGCTCAGAAGGCCAAATGACAGAAATACACTGTCCTCTCTTGACTTCTAAAAGGACTAGCCTTCACCTACCTCACATGAAATGCTGACCCCTCCATGAAGGGCAGGGCTGCAGTGCCCAGAAAATGGCAGGTTATTGAGTGATAAAACTGGAATAAAACTCTGGTTTGACGGGTCTCTGCTGTCACACCATGCTCTAGGTATACTTAAATAAATATCACACCTATATATTAAATAAAGATCAGATCCCAAAGTGGTCACCAGAATGCTTTGGAAAGAGGTCTCCTGGTAGCAGTAGGTAATGTCTGTGGATTAAAACTAGATGCGTGCTTACGGAGAAGTTCCCTTTCACGTCTCTTCCTTTGCACCCGTGTAGCTGTGCTGGCAGACGCCAAGGGGAGGCTGAGAAGGAGGTACTGAGGTACCCTGGCTTTGTGGAACTGAGATGAGCGGTGTGTCTAGCACGACCAGCATTACCAGCTCTTGAGAGCAAGGCCTTCTGCTATAAAATGGTTCGTAGTGCTTCCTCTCAGATCAGTGTTGACTTCTGTCCTCAGCTGCCAAAGCTGTCCTGTACTGTTGTGAGCGCTTGTAGGATGGACGGTAGTGTGTGGGTAGCAAGGTCTTTCACATGGAATTTCAGAGCTGTCCAAGAGGTGTAACTGTACAGCTCTGACTGAGAGACATCTGTTCTTTTTTAAAGACCATTCTTTACATCTTTACTTAATTTGATTGATGATGGCTCAGAGCAGCACTGATCTACAGTAGGTTCAAGATCCATTTTTTAAAGCTGTCATTAATAACTGCCTTTTTGCCTTTCAGACATGGCCATGCCCAGTTCCCTTTTGTGGGCTGTTGACATTTTTGGGAGGGTTTACACCCTGTCTACTGTCGGCCAGTACTGGGAGCTCTGTAAGGACACACAGCTGGAATTCAAACGGGTCTCTGCTGTCAAACAGTGCTGCTGGGGAATAGCTTGTGATCATCAAGTGTACACCTATGTGTTCTCGGGTGACGTTCCCATTAGGTACCAGGAAGAAACCTATGAGAATCAGGTATGGCGTGTTCCGGGTGCCTCTGTCACACACGCTGCCACGTACGCGTCAGGAAGGGACGGTAGCAGATCCGTACATCACCCGTCTGCGGGTGCTTCTCAGAAAGATTGTTTGGATTTGTTTGCATTTTTTACCTGGCGTTTCTGAAGAGTACATGTCTGCCAAATAGCAGGTTATTCTTTTAATATTTTAATTGCCAAAGGAAACTTTTACTTCCCTGCTCTTACCAAAAGCAGCGCCAGTGTGTACTACAGCCTGTTATATGCAGGCCATTTCAGACTGGAACGTTCACCCTTTTCACCTGATGTGTTCCTTTCCTTAGTGACAAATACACAAGCCCCTTAAGAAAATACCCAGTATAACTTCTAGGCAACAGAGATACATTATGAAAAATGTATTATTCTTTTTTAAAAAAGCTATTTTTTTATGTTTTAAAGAATTCTCTAATAAAGTCATAACTCTTCATTGAAGTACGTTTCCAGGTTTTTTGCATAGAAGAGTTATTAAGATGATCCTTCCTATGTGACATACTTAAAAAGAATGTCTTTAAAATAGTATTTTAAAGGAAATTTATCTATTTTGTTTTTAAGTTAACCGAAAATTATTTGAGAGAGAAAACCGAAAGATTTTCTTGAGCACATTTCTCTGCTTTCTAATCGGTAATGGAATAAATTTTAATTGAGAAAAGATATAAACTTACCTACGTGGGTAAAAATACAAGCTAATTTTATACATTATTAAACATTGATACAACTTCTCAGCCATTTAAGAATGTTCCATTTGTTAGGTAAACATGTTCTTTAAAAATGCAAATCTTTAAAGTAACAAATAAAATAAATTCAAAACTTTTGTTTTGTTTGTTCTAGGCTATGAAAAAAATGGAAAACAAAATACTAGAAAGCACAAAAGGAAATACTCTGCAAGAGCTAATAACAACAAAATTAAATAGTTTACTGATAATGTACAAAGCAATTTAGCCAGATTCCTGGTAAAAGTAAATAATATTTTGCATAAAAATTATAGAAGGATTTTGAACCACTCACTTTCCATGTGCCCTAAAATGTAAGGCGGTATTATATGACAAATTTTGCCAGTATTTCTATAGTAGGTAAGAGTGTGGGGAAAAGAAGAATTGCAGCTGCATTGGCAAAAACCCTAGCAAGTTATTTGTTCTGTAACTGATTAAAGCCAGATTTGGAAAAAAAAACCCCAACCCTGTTGGTATAACGTAAGAGACAAGGAAGATTTAGTGATGCAGTTACCTTGACATTGTTTCTGGCACAGAAGCTGTGCTGGTTTTCTGGCACAGGCAAGATGCTCGTCATCTTTCTCACGGGGAGTAGATGAGAGATCCCAAGGCTGTCTGTGCAGCGTTGTCCTAATGCTGCAGTATCATGGTGCCACACATCACCAAAGGAAAGAAGCACTGTTACTAGTAAAATATATCATCAGATGTTCCTATTTATCTAGCTGAAAATGACTTGGTTGGGACTAGCTCTGCAGTCAGCCTTTCTTTGATACTTAAAAAAGCTTCTTCCAAAGACTGTTAGCTAGGGGTTTACAGTGTGAACACTTTCTCATTCACCCCAGGAATTTATTCCTCTTCTACTGCAGAAAAAAAATAAATGTATCATCTGTGACTCCCTCGGGCTGCATAGATGTACAATGAAATAATGTGATCTCAAATAAAGTATTGTATTTATTATTTCTGGCAGCGCTGGAATCCAGTTGGTGGCTTTTGTGAGAAATTACTGCCCAGTGACCGGTGGCAGTGGAGTGATGTGAGCGGGCTAAAACATCAGCAGCTTGATAGTTTCACACTGCCTTCACCACACTGGGAGTGGGAGTCTGACTGGTATGTGGATGAAAATATTGGAGGGGAACCAACAGAGAAAGGGGTAGGTGAACAATATCAAAAAGAGATCTATTCTGGGAATCCTTAGTCTGTAAAATAAAAGGCACTTTTATAAAAGTGTAAAAGGTCTGTAAAAATAAAAGGCACAACTTCCCACAGCTGCTTCTTTCAGGAAAACAGCTCAGCTACCATGCAACACAAGGAAGGATCTTGTTTGAAGGATCTTGAAGTCTATAGGAGCTCTGATAGAAGCTTTTTGCTTTTGATCAGGTCACGAAATGCTGGCAATTGGATGCCATTGTTATTTAAGATCTTTACTATATAAAGAGTGTAAAATGCTTTACTGTGCCGTGTTTGTTCTGTGTATATCATGCAGAGGAATTTGGACATGATTCATAAGTCATTCATGGAATTAGCTGATCTGTTAATCAGTGCTGTTGAGACATGCACAGTAACTTGTACTGTGTTTGTAGAAGTGACTCTTGTGCAGAATTATTCTGACTTAGGATTTCAAGCTTTCCCTTGGTCTTGATTTTCATAAAAGAAAACCTCTGTTTGCAGGGCTGGACTTACGCCATAGACTTCCCCAGCACCTACACAAAGGATAAGAAATGGAATTCTTGTGTCAGACGCAGGAGATGGATCAGATACAGGAGATACAAATCACGGGATGTTTGGGCAAAGGTTCTGGATATCTTTTAAATATTAAATAAACTTATTTTCTGAAATACTCAATTATAAGTGCAGGGGAATTCATTTTTTTATCACTGCTTTGTAGGCTGGACCTGGATTCCTTGACTTCCAGCTTGTAATTCTCGCAAGCATAAATGGAAGGCTGGGATTTTTCATAGAAAGCTGTGGTAATAAGGTGCCAGGTTTCATGGTAGTGCAGGTGGAGATAGATGCTCAGCTCTTTTGCCAATTTCAAACCAACTTTTTAACTTCCTTTGGTTGTTTGACAAATCACTCTCTTTCCCGGTGGCACCTGTCTAGCATCGTTCACCAGCTGTGTCCTTTATCCATATGCAATAATTACTGTTCTTCAGTAATTATTGTTCCATTCTAAGAATGTACAAAAACTGTAATTTGTGATGTTCCAGTTTTCCAATTCAGAGAACATCGATATGCATTGTTCTGTGAGTAAAAATTTCCTTTAGTTAGGGGATGAAACACAGACTTCTTCATGCTGCTTCGGCAGCGTTTCCCCTCCCTTTGCATAGGGCAGCCTTGAATGAGAGGAAGAATCTCCAGGCTCGGCCACTTTAGTAAGTGATACATAAAGCAATCTGCAAGAAACAAGTCAGGCCTCCAGCCAAATCCCCTATCTATTTACAGTGTCTGTTCTTCTCTTCCCAATCTTCCTTTTCTTCGCTTCAGATCGTATCACAGGATGATCCAGATCAGTTGCCAGACCCTTTCAATGACATCTCCATTGGAGGATGGGAGATCACCGATGAGCCTCTTGGACGTTTATCAGTGTGGGCAGTTTCTTTACAAGGAAGGGTATGTGTGTGTTCCCTAAGTTTTCTGATATAAATTACTACTGAAAAGGAGTTAAATGCTTTTAAAGAGAGGCGGGTTTGTTACTGTCTTATGTTGGTAAGGAAAGACACTGTTGGCGCATCTGGCAGAGGATGTAAAAGCTGCTTTGGGACTACACTGTGTAACAACTTGTGTTGTAAATCAAAAGGCTTCATATCTCATAGAGTTGCTTTTTTATGGAAGCCTTAAACCTCTATAAACAGGTGAATCTTAAAAACTTGGGCTGAGTAGTGTCTTACATCCTGAAAAATGCCCAGAATGCAGACTGTGGCACTGGCAACAAAGAGAAGGAGCCTTAAAGCCTGGTGAAGATTCTTGCAAAGCATTTTGTCATGTCTCTGTGATGGAGAGTCGGGAATGATTCAAGGAAAGAGTTTGCAAAATGGTTTTCTAAGACTTATTGATCAGGAAATGGTAACATCCTGATTTGTCAATGCAGAATCCAGCTCTGCAATGTTTTCAATTTATTTCTGTTGAAAGCTATATGTCTTGTTTTGTTTTGTTTTGTTTTTGGCCTACCATAAGGTCTCTCGTCGTTTGCTCAGTGTTGTAAAGTTTTGAGTTGCGCTTTCCTTCCTTCATCCTTACAGCATGTATCTGACATTCCTTTGTCTCTAGACAATTTCTAACTTGTGGTCTCACAGAGAAGCATGTAACATGTTTTAACAGATAGCCTGAGATTTCAGTCACACTTGGCACTACCTGGAGAGGCAAGCATTCTTAAATTGTTTAAAATAAAATTCCCTATGCCTCATGCTTCCCAGTAATACGTGGCAAGCATCCCACTCCACAGGCTTACGTGACTGACACTGTAAAATGCTTTCATTTCCCAAGTAAAAATCCCTAGAGACATAAAGTATTTCTAACTATGAGGATTTAGCTCAGCAGTCATATTTTGGAGCACTCGTACCACAGGATGCTTTCTGTGTTTGACCTTCCTACTTTGACTGTGTTCTATAGAACAGTGCACAGGCAGTGGGAGCAAGACTGGCAAATGGACTGGATGTCACTGAAGGCTGCACCAAGAATGGAATTTTTTACTCATATTGTAGCAAGCTCTGTTCAGTGAAAGTGAGGTCAGGCTATCATCTAACAGTAACATTTTTGTGTTATATATTTGTTCATTCTTAGTTTATATAACATGCCCTGAAATACACTAAAGTGTTTTTTAAATGTTGAAATATACACAGAACTTGTAGCAATAAGTTACTGTACCCAGTCCAGATTTGCTTCCATGAAAAAAGCTAGTCTGTAGAAAAGCCTCCTCCCTTAGTACATAAGGAAATAGTCTTGAACTGCATAATCGAAATTAAAAAAATACCTTTAAAGGTCAGAGTGCATACACTGCATAAAAAGTCCTGTTGTTAAAGGGGATTAAACTGTTAAACTGTTCTTTCCAGTTTGTCTTTATGCTTGCCTCAATCATTTCATTGTTGTAGTGATATTTTTCCAAGTTTATATGTTGTTTTTTGGGGTTTTTTTAAACTTGTCTAGGTATGGTATAGAGAAAACGTCTGCCATCACAATCCAGAAGGTTCCGTATGGTCCTTAGTCAGCACTCCTGGTGAAGTTGTACAGATAAGCTGTGGACCTTATGACCTCCTTTGGGCAACTCTTTGGGAAGGGCAAGCTATTGTGAGAGAAGGAATTGATAGGAATAACCCTCAAGGTAAAGTTTGTTAAATTTAGCTGGAAGGCCCTTTGATTTATATAGTGTTGAATAAGCAACTAACCTACAATGCCTTCCGGGTTTTGTTTCTTGCAGGAATTTCCTGGAGTATTGTGGAGTCTCCAAGCTCTGAGAATGGGATTATGCATGTCTCTGTGGGTGTCGATGTGGTGTGGTGTGTTACAAAAGATAGAAAAGTAAGAGGTGTCATGCTCTGGTTCTGGTTTTTTCTCCCCTTTTGTATTTGCTTTTTTCAAACAGACATGTAACTTCCATAGGAAGCACTGGTGATTGGGACTGGCTATGCCCAGGGTTTGGGGAATTCCAGTCCCTCTCGCTGCTGTGGGAATGCTCTGTGGTTTGTGATATACACAGTTGCATTTAATTTAAAGGAGACTTTCTGCTTTTCTCTTGGAAATAATTTTCTAAACCCAAGTCAGACAGATGTGGTAGGTGGGTGGGGATGTAATAAGGGGCTACTTCTAAGGGATATTGAGCACTGAAATTGAAGGGACTCCAAGCTGCTCAGTATTGTTCCCACATATTCTGAAGGTTACATCAAAAGCAGCATGAGGAATATTTTCATCTTTGCTTTTCTGTGTGATTTTAGTTTTTTATCTTCCTACTGTAACTGTTCTGACTTCATCAGCCTTTTAATGTAGGGGAGGTTTATTTACTGACATATCTGTTATTTGCATGTATGATGACTTTCTTGCTGGAGTTTTAACTTAGAATCAGAATATCTTGATTTGGAAGGGACCCATTTTGATCATTGAATTGCAGGGAGTCTTAAGTCTTGAAGAATGTACTAGAGTGCTCCTGCACTGGTAGCAATCAAATCTCTTCATCCTGAATTCAAAACCAGAGATAAATTCTGTGCATATATAGCAGTTTTGAGTAATTGAGTTACTCTGGTTTAATGAGTTACTACTTGTCAGCTGAGCCATGGTAACAGGCTGTGCCCAGCCTGCTCCATCTGCCAAAGAAAACCACTATAATAAATGTAGATAAGCTGGCATGTTTTTCTTCAGATCTGCCACAAGATAGTCAAGGACACTGTTACATGATTCAACCAACAACTTCTAAAGTAGCCTCTGGCCACTGTGTGCCCATATGCTAAATACAGATGGAAATTTTTCCAGGTACTCAGCCCACAGACACTTTCTGATTGGTAAAAACTAGTCTAAGGGGAGACAATTTAAAGAGCTGTACCACTGAAAAGATCCCTCTGACAGTTCCCTCCATCAGCCCTGCTTCTAGGGTTTGAACATAAGAACACTATTTAGAGGCCCATTCCGAGACACCAAGCATAGCCTACAGTTGACATGTAATAGAAAGTATTTTTCCAGTGGCAGAGAAACAAACTGTCACAGAAAGTCATAACAAAAAGTCTGTTTTGTGGGCTGTTCTGGCTGTAGTTGGTCACAAGGACACACAGTCTGGGTACTATTAGAAGAATTATTTTATCTTTACCTGATAAAGAAAAAGAACCAAGGAGATAAGTGACTTCTTAAGGCAATGCAGCAAGTCAGTTTTAGAGATTAAGACTAATCTACTAAAGAAACTAAATTCCAGCTGTCTGCCTGCTAATGCAGAAGGAGCAAAATTTAGACTTTATGCTGTTGTTGTTGTAGGTGTGGTTTAGAAGAGGAGTCAACTCACATAATCCTTGTGGGACAAGCTGGATTGAAATGGTTGGAGAAATGATGATGGTAACTGTAGGCTTAAATAACCAGGTAAGAGCTGTACAGCAGTTGTGAGGATATTTATGTTCCCCTTTGTACAGGCAGTATTCACACGGGGTGAGGACTGTCAGCAGTGCCAGTATGGACAGCTGAACAAGAGGTCCACGTGCTTGAACTGCTAGGAAGGAATGTGTGGCTGAATTCTACACCAGAAGATAACAGTCAGCATGTCTCTTGTATTGCACATTCAGGTGTAAACAGTTTTCTCTTGATGGTACAGAATTTTATACTGCATCTACAGTATCAGCATTAAGAAAGAACACAAAAGGAAAATGCTGTGTTTAGATTTTTACACTAAATATTCCACCACTGCATGTTTTTTGTAGCTGGTGTCTGCCTGCATGCCACACCATTTCCTTCACCGAGCCTTCTCCTTCCCTAGGTCTGGGGAATTGGCTGTGATGACAGGGCAGTTTATTTTCGTCAAGGTGTCACACCAAGCGAGCTCAGTGGGAAGACATGGAAGGCAATTGTATCTGGCCGAGAGAGTGACAAATCTCAGACTGGGAGCTCAACAAGTCTGCTCAGGTACTTAGTAAAATACCTGCTTGAGACTTTGTACGCCAAGAGTTTCAATGCTGGGAGATATTTCTTTACATTCAGATGGTACAGACAGGGAGGAGCAGGTAAGGCGTCTCTAATCATTATGTATGCCAAAAAGCATTTGTGTTTTTTGTCATTAAAATTAACAATAAGCAGAAGTTGTTGCACTCAAGAGTAGAAACTGAAGCTCCCACTTTGGAATTCACTCCTTTCCTAGAGAGATTAAATAAGCAACTCCCCACTGACTGCTGGTCTCTTGGCTCTGCCAGACATGCCAGTGGAGCTGGGAGTGCTGCAGAAGCTGCTTGTTTGAGTCTGAGTGTGCTCTGAGTAGAAGCCCTCCATAGTTAAGAGAAAAATAATGAAATTAATAATGGGCTTTAAAAAATACTATTCATTCTTTCATATCCAGAAAATGTGATGTTGCTTCAGTGTTTTCCTGAGAGTTAGAGGCAGCCTACACCACCAGTTGTTTGAAAAGATCAATGAAATACCTTTCTGTGTTTCAGATCTATTAGACTGGTCTGCCAGATTTGTGTTAGACTCTTTGCCTTGATGACAGAGTTTGACCTTTAAAAAAGAAGTCTGCTGTTTCTCTCATAAAGCTGAAATGCTAGGTCAATTCCTGTATGCCTGTGGTCTAAGGCCTGTGCTAATTTATAATGCTTTGAATGCTAATTCATTATCTATTTGTCCTTTAGTGCTGGCTGTTTCTTTACGGATGATATTCAAAGCCAAATGAACACGATCATTCAGGGTGATGCAGATACTTCCTCTGATACAGAGCTTCCAAATGTACCCGTGAGCCTTGCCAAGCCTTCCCCGATGGGAGCTGCAGCCAGCAGCAGTGGTAACAGCACAGGCAACCAGACAGCAGAAACACATGCAAATTTCACTGTGGATCCTCTGGACTCTGATCAAGGAGAAGCCACTGTTACTTCGACTAGTAATGAGAAAGCTAATCTTGAAATCCATAAATCTTCTACAAACCCAAATCCTTCTGCAGAACTGCAGTGGACAAACATTGACTTGAAGGAGGCCCAAAAGCATCCAGTCCTCTCTGTCAGCAGCTTTGCAGAGACATCCAGCCTGTCTTCCCTTGGCATGTTCTCGGTGGGAGCTGAAGAACAGTACGGAGTCGATGAGCACCCACTGTGGGCCTGGGTGTCTGGAGGAGGCTGTCTTGTAGATTTGCACAGCCCATTGAAATGGTTCACTGTTCCATCAGGTACTATCCAGTCACCACAACAGACCCTAATTCCCAATCATATTTCAATATGCTCTTTAAGAAAAATGTTGGTTTGGTTTTTTTGAACAAAGCCATGGTGCAAAACTTCTGATAACCATTTACTGTTATTGCAGTTTGTTTATACTCTCCACGTCTGAGGATAGTGCTGCATGTGTTTAGCTGTAAAGCACTTTGGCATTGAGATATATAAATGTCAAGGTGATATTTTCTCAATGAGTTTCTGTAAGAATTGTGTAAAATAATCTGTGCTGGATCTGCATCTGATTTTTAATTCCGCTGAAACTGCAATTTCATGCAAAACCTATAATATTACTGAACAGTAACTGAAAGTAGTGAAAAGGGCTCTCTTTGGAGAGACACAGATGCCACAAATAACTGCCTCGCTCCTGCCATTCCTACTGAAACAAGGGTAAGATAGAGAAATTACTTGGAGGCATTGTGAATGGGAGCCCAGCTGATGACTGCACAGGGTTAGAATTTAGATTCTTGAAAGACAGTGGAATATAGTGATATTTTCAAAATAAACCATGAAGTGTGGCATCCCAGTATTTAATAGCAATGTAACTCTTAATGTATTCTGTTACCTCATTGTCTTGTAGTTTAGTGACAGAACTCCCAGCAAAGGTTATAGCTTTGAAAGATTCTATATAATCATCCAGTGATCCCATTTCTGTGCATCATTTACAAAGTCTGGCTGTAACACATTGATTCCAGAGTATAACAAGTAGAAAAATTATGTCAGACTGGGTTGAATCAGTGCAGTGTTCAAAGCAGCATCGTGTTTTACCTATCACAGAACTGCATTCGAAGCTCACTGGAGTTTATTGTTTGGGTTCTGTCCTAGGTTTGTCATCGTCTGTGCAATCTCTGTCTCTGTCTATCACTCCAGCGCAGACAGCAGCGTGGCGAAAGCAGATTTTCCAGCAGCTCAGTGAGAGGACAAAGCGGGAACTGGAGAATTTTAGGCACTATGAACAGGCCATTGAGCAGGTGAGCAATGATGACACTTTCTCTTGCCTACTAAACCCATCTGTCGATACTGGACATCAATAATACGTTTCTGATGTGCTGATCTGAACTTACTGTCAGCTTTATATTCTTGTCCTTATTTCTGTCTATGACAACTTTCCTGGATTATCACTGTCTGAGCTCCCTATGGGAAACTAACAGCTTATCAAGCATGGAGCAGCAATCTTTATCTAAAAACATTAGCTGACAGTTTTGTATAAGAGCAAATAAAGCATTGGCCAGCATTATTTGACTGAAACCTCAAATCCACAGAAAAATGTTTGCAACAGTGGAACATTGTATGAATTATCCCACCACAAGACAAGGCTTCTTAATTGAAACAGTGACTCAAATAGGTGAACTTTCTCTCTCTGCAACCATTAAGGGATTAATGTAACGTGTAATAAAGCAATGATGCAAACGTCAAGAGCAGCACTTAAATAGCAGCACTTTTGTTTGATGTTCCCTTTGCTACGACTCCTCAGCTCAGAGGAGAATTCAGATTCATTCACATTTTTGGTCCCTTCATTGCTAATTGCCAAATGACATCTGGAATTCATTTGATTAAAAACACTTGAGTCCAGGGGTTTAATGAAGTTTAAAAAGATTATGTCCAAAGCCTTTAAAGTCCAAACAGAAATTGTGTTACAACAAGGAGCACACTAGACTCAATTAGTATCTGTGTGCTATCATATTCTTGCAGAGGCTACTACTGATGTACACATGCTATTTCAGTGCCTTTCTGTCCAGTTTTGTTAGTGTTCATTTTGTATTCAGCTTCCTGAACACTCTGGTGTACTCTTTGTTAGAGTTAGCTGATATGGTACAGACTAACCTGCAGCAGAGATTTCTTGTGGTCACAAAAAATAGTATTTGGGAGAAAGAAGAAGAGTCATGCAGTTTCCTTACTCCTGGAAATTTGTGTTTGTGTTGCAGTCAGTTTGGGTTAAAACTGGGGCCTTGCAATGGTGGAGGAATTGGAAGCCTCATAAATGGATGGATGTCCGAGTCGCACTTGAACAGTTCACTGGGAGCGATGGAATGCGCGACAGCATCCTGTTCATCTACTACATGTATCAAGAGGAGAAAAAGGTGTGTTCAGCTTGAGACCCTTGAGAGTGTTGCATTTGGCAAAGGAAAACCTTTGAAGGAAAAACAGTGTTCTTCAGGGAGATGAATTATGGTACACTATTGTTCTGAGTTTTGGGAAGTAATTCAAATGCAGCGCAGGGTACTGGCAAACTGCAAGCTTTTCTGAGCTGTAGCTGTCTTGGCACTATGTCAGAAATGCCCGGTCAGCAACCATCCACATTGCTTAAGCCATCAGCTTTGCACCAATTAGGAATTCTTTTGGAAGTTCAAAATGTTCTTGATCTTGAAGAAAGAGCCAAGCTTGGCTGGCCACGGCTTTCATCAGTAGGGTTAATGCGTGTGGGCAGTATGAATCAGAGGTACTGCAGGACTGGAAGCGGAGCTGGATTCCTTCTGCACCAGAACTGATTCTTTGCTATCCTTGGCAGGAAAATGCCTCCTGAAGTGCAAAAATGCTGGCGTTGAGGGAGGTGTACCCAAGTTTGCCTCAGTCACATTTTCTTTTCTTGTCTTAGTATATCCACGTGTTCCTGAATGAAGTCACTATTATAGTTGAAGTTCTGAATGAAGCCAAACACTCCTTTGCATTGTATACACCTGAAAGGACGAAGCAGCGATGGCCGATCCGCCTAGCAGCCACAACAGAGCAAGAAATGCACGACTGGGTAATCCTCTGAATTTTTCATTTCAAGCTGACAATATCTGAAATAAAACATAAAAGCTAGTCTCTGAAATCTCAGCATTACATTAACAGTATCTGTTTTACAAGGTAGGTATTTAAAAAGTCTGTTCAAACTTTTTTAGAGACACTTGAGGCTTCCTGTCTCCTCTGGAGTTTGCACGCTTTCTGGTGCTGCAGTTATCCACAGTAAAACCAATTTTGTTTTTCCTTCTCCTCCTATCTCCAGATATAGATTAGGCTACAAATGAGTCAGGAGTTTCGTTCAGTTAGTCTGTTCTTCTGCGTTGGTAGAACAACTGTTACCTGTTTTCACTGCTGTAGCGAGTCTTATGTATAGGCAGGCAGGCATTTACACACTGAGGCAATGGAAAACCTGAAAGGTCCTTCAAAATGATCAGACACTGCAAACCACATTGGTTCCAGTGATTGTCTTAATTTCTAAAACACTGAATTCCAGTGCCTTTGAGAAAAAACTGCTAATTCACTTTGCTGATATGCAAGAACCCGCAAAGGTGAAACTTTGTTTTGTAGTGCTGAAGCATCTGTGGAAGTTTTCTCACTGTAAATGAAGCTTTTGGTTCTCTGCTGCTTGTTTTGTAGCTGTCTCTGCTGAACATGTCCTGTTGTGAAAGCAGACGGATTCAAGGCCCTCCTTCTCACCACGCCATTTGGTCAGTTACTTGTAAAGGAGATATCTTTGTTAGTGAGCCAAGTCCTGAACTGGAGGCCGGACCACACCTGATGCCGTGTGATCAAATGTAAGAGGTTTCAGAAGCTGTTCTTTCTGCATGGGATGCCCTCCAGAAAAGATGGTCTTTCATGTCCAGTCAGTGGCTTTGATGGCCTGTTGTAGTGTACAGTGCACTGCAGATGTCTGTCAACGACAGGGCTAACGGCTGCCTTCATATTCCTAAGTACATCTGAAGAAATTCACTAAATCATATTTTAATTCTTAATGCTGGAACTATTCATGCGATTTCAAAAGCCTTTCTTATTGAGATCCCATTTTTTTTGTGATTGCCTCTTTAATGCCATAATTATTTAAATTAAGAGATGGCCTAGACTATAAGTAAACCCTAATCACTGCAATGGTAATGTAATTTGAGCTTTCAGTCTTATCTGAGTCAGGAAATCTGAAAATCTCAGTTCCTCCATAGTCATTACAGTGCAGGAGCAGCTTCTTTAAAGTTTCTGTTACTACTGTGACAATATAGTACTGCAATATACTACAATATAGACTGTTCAAGCAAAAAAATAGCAGCCTCAGAACTGGGGAGTTAAAGGCCAATCCTTGCAAAGTGTCTTTGAATAATACCTGAGAAATCCTTTAGTCCTTTTCCTTCAGACTACAGCACCTTCAATATCTGACAAAGCACAAAGCTGATGTGCTCTTGCATCTTAGTTTGGGGGATCAGTGACCTAGGTGATCTCCTGCCATTCTAACTAAAATACTCCTCTGCAATCTCTTTATTTTCCCCATTCTTCCCCAGAAAAGTACAACAGCCAGCTGGCTGTGTAAAGCACCAGAAAAGGATTAACCTGCAAAGATTAGGAGAACAGGAGGAATTAAAGCCCTTGTTTTTACCAAGCTCCATAGTTAATATATAAATCATTTGTTTTCTTGTTAGATCAAGGCAACTGATAGCTTTTAAAAAATGAGGATGAAGTTAAAGCTGAGGCAGTTGATGGCCACTAAGACATAAAGATTCTAGCAAGATCACCCTAACTAATGTTTAAATATATATATATTTAAGCCATAAAATGAAAGTAAAATACTTTAAAGTCTCAGAATTCCAAGTGGAGGCAGACAGGTTCCTTCCAGCTAACTTTTCAGTAGTTGTTCAGAGGGAAATGTTTTCAACTGGCAACTGCCTTCACTTACAGATTGCACAGAGGTTGAACAAACGACCGTATAAAGTTGCATGTCCTTAATATTGCTGAGTTGTAGGAGGGGGAAGCATACATTCCTGATAGACGTGGTGTAGAGTGCCTGTAAAATGTTGTCCTTTTTCTGTCAGGTTTTGGCGTCAAGTCGGAGGTCATCTTCGAGTGGTAGAGTGCAATAACCGAGGCGTTGTGTGGGGCATCGGATATGATCACACAGCTTGGGTCTATACTGGTGGATATGGAGGTGGCTTCATCCAAGGTATGGACAACTGGTCTGCTGCGGCAGGCACGTTTCTTGCTTATCTTCATGACTGGGTCAGCTCTTCAAGCCGTTTCAGTTGTCCTTCCTTTCGCCTAACTAACGTAGGGTTATACAGTGAATGGGCCACGCATTAGGAAGGAATTGGTATTGCTGGTTTATATTTATATTTTCAGCTTAAGGGTGAGAAAATGAGCAATATTACTGTGGCTATTGGAGCTTAGGATGTAGTGTCTTTAAGGTTTAGCTTTACTATAATCAAATAACTTATTTCTCACAGGACTGGCCAGTAGTGCTGATAACATTTATACACAGTCAGATGTGAAATGCGTTTACATCTATGAGAACCAGCGGTGGAACCCCGTCACTGGATATAGCAGCAGGTTACCTACTCAGTTTATTGTATTTATTTAATGTAATTTCTTACTACTGTCAAATGAAACAAGGGGTTTGTTGTAGCTTTTCAGAATAGTCATTACAGTTATCGTGTCTTCAGCCTCCTCCAGCATTTATTAACTGGAGATGGAAGGAGCAGTGTTTCTCAATTTTCTAGATTTGTAATTATCCATTGAAAATGCACTTGTAGCAAAACATTCCAGATTTGTGCTTTGTGAGTGCACAAAGTGTGCCTGCTTGCAACATCTTTCATTATTAAGGCCATACAGCAAAGTTCTTATTAGGATCTATATATTCATGTACGTCCTGTGCTAAATACATGGGGTCCTTGAATAGTATATTTGAACAGAAGTGTTGAAAAAGCATTCACATACATGGGTGTTTGTGCCAGAGAAACTTCCAGTTTTAAATAGTAGTGAGGAATATCACTCTACAGACACAAGTTGACATGGTCCTCACGTTTGGTGTAACTGGAAGCAATTGTACAGATTCTTTCCCGCTATCCTCAGCACTCAGATGATATTTCTAAATACAGAGATGAGTGATGGAAGACTGTTTCGTGTATGAAAGTAGGAAGTGTACAAATAGGCTTTTCTTCCCTCGCCTTGTATACTCTGTTGTAAATGACCTTGCATTCCTTGTACACTGTTTCACCACAGAGGCCTGCCCACAGACAGATACATGTGGAGCGATGCATCTGGCCTGCAGGAATGTACAAAAATAAATACCAAGCCTCCTTCTCCGCAGTGGTCTTGGGTAAATTTTGTCTTAAAAGTCTTTTTACTAAGAAGGCAAGGCTTAGCAAATAGGATACAGGAGTTGGGCTTAAGTGACCCGGGTTTTCTTCCTGGATTTGTTGTAATATTTAACCTTGGTTTCCCCATTTATACAATAGCAATAGTATTCCATAGGCAAAACAATGTTAAGCATTGAGTTGGATTTTTTTGTTTAGTGGGACTTAGACTTCTGTTCCAATCCTCTTCAACTGAATTAAAAAGACTTGGGAACCTTTGTGTGAATTTATATTGCAAGTATTAGAAGGTTTCTATCAAGTCATTGCACTCCAAGAGGTGGAGGGAAATAGCAGAAGAGGTTATTTCTGTTACACATTAGGTGTTGATTGTGTTTGTTATTGTCTCCTTTTGACAACAGGTATCCGATTGGTATATTGATTTTAATACCTCAGGCGGAACTGATCGGGAAGGCTGGCAGTACGCAGCAGACTTTCCAGCGTAAGGAGATACCTTCCTCTGCCTAAAATCCTAGCAGGAAAATGCCATACTGAAGACCTCATTTCTGCTTGCTTGCTGTTTTTTACATTAACTGTGCTTTAACAGGGACAAGCGTGCCTTTATTTCTCTCTTTGTGTGGGGATACTAGCACTGAAATTTGCTGGGGAGGGAGGGCAGAAAGGCAAGCTTAGCAAACTGTAGTTTCAAGCGTTTTCAAGTCATTAGGCATGTCTGGTGGGCAGATAGATGGACAGTGCTCTCAGGCTGGCACTGATGTTGGAAATGCTCTGACACCCTCATTAACACCTGTTTAAATCTGGTTTGGTAGGTCCTACCACGGTCACAAGACAATGAAAGACTTTGTGCGACGGAGGCGCTGGGCAAGGTGAGGAACTCAGATGTAAATAAGTTTTGAACTTGAATGCTAACTGTTCCCTAGAAGTCATCTTTAGTTATGAGGGGAAAAAGTCTTGTAACCCAATCAACAAAAGCAATAGTAAAGAAACCTGCAATAGATAACCCACCTCCAATAGAGAAGGTGATGATCTTTAGCATTATGGCTTTAATTTTAAGCCTTTACAGGTAGCTACCCTGTTTGATTTTGTGGGATCTGTAGAGAAAAGTCAGCTAGCTATTCTCTGTATCTGATTTTCCTTATGGTAAATGATTAAGGAATAATCAGGAATAGTAAGGAACAGTAGACTCCAGGTATATTAGCACATACTAGGTCACTTGCAGCAACTGGTAATATGTCTGTTTATTAATAGTTTTAACATATGAATTCCACATACTGCATACTAGGCAACAGATAATCCCAACCCCAATTAAGTCACAGTACACTATATTCAGGGGCAGCCTGTAAAAGAGCAAACTGCCGCTATATTCTATCCTATTAAGCAGGGACAATCTGTCCATTGACTATTTTTTCCAACTTTTCTATGCTTTCTGTCCTAGAGTATCTAACAGCTCTGCTAATAATTCGCTGTGAACTCACAGTTAAACGTTGCTCTGTTTGTTATTGAGACTACAAGGACAGTATTTTGGCCCTTTATAAAGTTCTTTGAAGTAAGGTCCTGAAGCATCAAATTGTTGTTCTGGGATGTGCAACAAAACAAAGAACATCTAATCAATCAGAATGGTGACTTGAAGTAAAAGAAGTAACTTGAGAAATACCCTCAAGCCAAGTTTTAGCTATCAATTCAAAATTGAAAACAAGTAGGGAACAGCTCAAGGCTGGATCCAGTTTTTCAGAACTGGAGAAACAAGGAATGTCCTGAGTTTTTTAGGATATTCTTCATAGACAGAAATTGCTGTTGGGATGATAGAATCTCACATAGTTTCCCTAATACACAGCACTACTTCCTTGCAGTTTCCACAGAAAAACAGACAAATTTCCAGAATGATCTACCTCCACCTCTTTAATTTAGAGCTGCCTTATCTCTGCCTACCTCAGGATGCTACATAACTTTCTAACAGGCTCCACCAAAAAACTACTTGTAAAATGATTCCCTTAACCAAGAGAGGAAGGAACAAACTGGGCGTGGAGTTGTCTCTGCCGTGTGATTCTCAGCTTGGGGTCAAATATGCATTATCCAGCTGTTCCCCAGTGAGTTTTTGAGAGCTAAGGAGCAGTGTAGCACAAGCTGCAGACGTCTTGGGTGGCCTTGGTTTTATAAAGTAACTTTTTTTAAAAAACAGAAGCTCTGAGAAATCGGTAATATGTCAGAATTCAAAACCTGATACAAAACATGATGGATTGCTGTGAACTCCTTTCAAATTAAAAAATACTAACACTTATTGTACCTGCTTAATGAAAAAAAAAATCAGGATTGTTTGCAGCAAAGTGAGCAATGGACCAGGAAACAAATTGGGTTATAGAAAGTACGTACTTCTGACGGGCTTGGGGTTTTTTTGCTTCAGAAAATGTAAGATAGTCACCAGCGGGCCATGGCTGGAAGTGCCTCCTGTTACCCTGTGGGACATCTCCATAATTCCCAGTTCAGATGCAGATGATGAAGAAGCAGTAGCACTGTGGGCAATCAGTGACAAAGGAGACGTGCTCTGCAGACTTGGAGTGACACAGCAAAATCCAGCTGTAAGGCTCCCTGTTTATTTTTACTGCCTTATTGATGTATTTAATGTAATTACACAAGTACATGCAGCCATGCAGTGCCCTCTCTCAAAGCACCTTGTTATTTTTTCCCTTTTATGTCCCAGATTTGAAAGTCCTTGTCCATCAACTGTAACACAGTTTGCTGCCTACATTTCTTACAGTAGCGCTTCTCTTGCATAATCTACCTTATGTCATGTCACTTGCAGGAGCCTCTCAGCCCCTGTGTATCTTCTTGTGAAGCATTTCACTTCCACTTTCTGCACCGATAGCTTAGTTCCTCTTTTTTTTTTTTCCCCCAATTGTTGATAATGTGTGTATCCCCTTTAAATGAACTGCTGAGGGATAGAATTCCTCTAAAATATGATCCCGAACTTATGCCCTTTGGTATCAGTAGGAGTTTGTCCATTGACTCTTCTGGGCCTGGAGCTGACTCTGCGTATTTAAGGTGGGTGGGCCTGGACATACCTACAGATTTGACTTTTTTTATGGATTGGGACAGAACTACTGAACTAGTGTCCAGTAAAGTATGCAGAAAGGAACAAATAGTCCCAGTAACTTCAGCAGGA
>NW_010304052.1:20122-23335 GCF_000700745.2 Antrostomus carolinensis
AGGAATACTTACTGCCTACACATGCTGAAACACCAAATTAGGTTTGATGGGCACTGATTTTAAGCTATATTTACAACAGGGAAAAAATCTTAACAATATACTGTAGTGGAATTTGGAGAAAATCTGCAAGAAGTTGAAAATTTATATGAATTTTTTTTTCTTCCTGTTCAGTCAGTTGCAATAGCACAGATCTGTAAGGCACTGCAACAGCAAGAACTGGAATACTATGCCTGCAATCTGCAGCTCCATATCAGCTGTTTTTTGTGAGACTGTTGTTCTGTGTAATCAAAACCGAGTGATTATTAAAAAAAAGACTCTAGCCTAGCTAGTCAGAGACATATAGGTGTGCCTAAATTCCAGTGATTTAATCAGAAAAGGCCCTGTTACAGTCCAACAATTTTCAGAGAGTTACATATCCAAGTATCTTTGAGGATCAGAGACCTTGTTTCTCTTCAGTTTTAAAGTCATGTAAGAATTACTCTTCAGAATACTGTTCACTATCTAGGATTTTCCCATTTGGCAATAATCAGCAGTATTTTGTTGTGGAGTTTTAACTATTGCTTCATAATTCATCTTCCATGATTTGTTAGGGAACATCCTGGCTGCATGTGGGAACGGATCAGCCCTTCATTTCCATCTCAATTGGAGCATTTTACCAAGTGTGGGCTATTGCTAGAGATGGTTCTGCCTTCTATCGGGGTTCAGTGTCTCCAAAAAAACCTGCAGGTGAGTACTTGTCCTTTTTTGTACAGTTTTCATCTTATACATTGTGTAAGCTCTGCTACATTGCCGTGGCTGAGAAGGACAAATCTGTTTAGAAGAGGTCTTTCCAACAGTTGTGCAAAACAACACATATGAGTAATACTCATAATTATAGCAGTTAGTTTGCTTTTTACTTGTGTGATTTAAAGTATTTGTTTCTAAAAATAAGCTAGTAAAAATATATTGAGTGCAATATCATTCACAGCTTTCTTGCACAGCTGTGTATTTCAGCTGCAGCCATTTCTAAGATTTCTCATACATAATTACCTTTTCTAAATGTTTTACTCAAGTGTTTCTGACTTTTAGGTGATTGTTGGTACCATATTCCTTCACCTCAAAAACAAAAGTTAAAACAAGTCTCAGTAGGACGAACATCCGTGTTTGTGTTGGATAAAAATGGTAAAGATTTTTTTAATTTTTTTTATCAATGTTACAAAAAATAAATCAGTATATATCAGATTGATTTAAAAAGGAGAGGCTAAGTCAGAGCTTCTGAGGGTTGCTCCAAGAGGAGTAATATTTCATATTCAAAGAGACGGAGTAGGCAGCCCATGTAATTACTGGTTCTGAAGACTTGGTTTTTGTTGTATCTGATGGTGCTCTATATAGCAACAGTCCAGCATCTATGCTGTTACTTTGTGAGGGAAGAGCCACATGAATCTCAAAGAAAAGAACTGCATGGAAGGATTTGTCTGAAACCTTAAAACATGTATAACTGAATAGTACCTTCTTGTAAAACCTAGAAAGAGCACCATCATTGCAAGATAAATCATGAAACATCCTTTTGTAAAAGAAACAAGCCTTTAACACCAGTCTCCTTCAGCATTCTTATTCTCATTTGTTTTACTTCTCTAGTGCATAGTTCTTTATATGAACATTTTTCTCCAAGAAATTTTCTAAAACAAAGTATGTTTTTGCTGTTTTCTAGAAAAATTACAAAGAATAACTATAGAAATAGAAATTCTAGAGTAGGAACTTTGTTGTCCACTGTAATGCATTAGTCAAAACCATAATACACTTCCACAGACCACAGAAAGTATAAACCACTGCTGTAGAAAGTGTTAACTCCTGATTTGTTATCTTGTTGAACAGCACTTTATACAAAGCAGACATTCTGAGCTGTAACCAGGACTATTTATTTTATAGGTAATCTTTGGTACCGGCAAGGTATCACACCCAGCTACCCTCAGGGATCTACTTGGGATCATGTTTCAAATAATATCCGTAAAATGTCTGTAGGGCCCCTGGACCAGGTGTGTATTAAGCTTCCTTGTATCTCATTAGTTTATTAAAAATTATGCTTAGCATACTTGTGTACTTAATTTAAATGTTAACACTTCAGAATTATTTTTGTTTAACTGTACTTGTTCCACAAGGTGGTTGTCTAAATGCTGGCATCATGCCAATGAAATAGTGCTGCAGCCAGCCTTTTGCTGTAAAAAGCTTAGTTAATTTTTTTTCCTTTTTTTTTTTTAAATGAGGCTATTTTATATATTTAATCTCTTTCCTGCAAAGTCTTACTATCTGGCAATGTTCTAATTATAACACTGGGATCTGGTTGTTTGTTTGGGTGCATCTCTGACTAAATCAGAGCAGTTTGGGCCTGTTCAGGATCAACACTAATTTCTGAAAGCAGTCAAACAGACGTACCATTTTCATGTCTGGGAAGAGCAGCGTGAAGAGCACATTTTATTGCCTCTTTGCTTCCTCAAGGTCTGGGTGATAGCTGACAAAGTGCAAGGAAGTCACAGTTTGAGCTGCGGGACAGTCTGCCACCGGACTGGTGTTCAGCCAATGGAACCTAAAGGCCTGGCCTGGGATTACGGTATCGGGGTAAGTGCCGGGGGGTAACGCTGCCCACAGGCTGTGCACGAGAGGACAGCGCCGTCCTGCCCGGCTGGCCAGCTTCTAAAGCTTCCGTGTACCTGCAGGACACTGACCTTTGCTCTTCAGTTTTAGGTTCCTTTTTCAAGTTAATATAAGGGGTTATATAATATAGCTGGGAAGTCACATATCGGCATTTGATAACTATTCATTTTAAATAGGTAATTTAAAAGTGATAATGGAAAAATCAGTAAAGTAAGTACCATTTTTACAAGTCTGTAAATGATTGTTCCTCGTTGTTGTTACCTGTATTACCCTCGATGTTTTCAGAAAGGCTGTTTCAAGGTTGTGGCCTGTTCTAAGTTGATGGAAAACCTGCAGTGGCTCTGTTATGAACACCCGACCCCTGTAATAAAAATAATCCTCAAGCTTACTGCCTATATATCTCACTGTCAGGGAGGTGTGTTGTGTTGTGTTTCGTTTTACAAGGAGCCTTTTTTCTGATTCAGCCCAGAGCAGGATTACTTTCCTCATGGATAAATAATATAATACTAGTAGTGCACATACGGCGTCACACCAGATACTGTACTGGCCAAGTGAAGTTTCTCCTTTTATATTTCTTTTATA
>NW_010304053.1:0-1517 GCF_000700745.2 Antrostomus carolinensis
AAAAAAAAAATCTCTAGAAATATACATGTAACAGCAAGCACATTTCCAAATAGAAATAATTTTCAATAGAATAATACCACAAGTTCATCCTGAAACAGCAGACCCACTTGCTATTCTACAGCTGTCACATCCTGTAATCGGTATCATTAAAACATGAGTTAGACCTCCAGAACCATAGGAGAGACTGAAAAATAACCAAATATCTGCTCTTTGGGGGGTTAGTACCTTTAGAAATCATGAGAAGCCTGTCTCAAAAACTGTGGGAACTAATTTTCAAAAGTGCAATCTCTTCTGAAAGTGTTTATCTGAGCACCAGATTCTAAAGGTAAAAATATTCTAAGACTTGGGATGAAACAACAGGATTCAGTGACAAGGCTTATCACACAGTGCTTTACTTATCTGCTGTGACTTACACGTACATTTCTGAGTTTAACTTCTACCTGCCTGAAAAATGTCATCCAGTAATCAGCAGTGGACAGACCAAATCTACTTGCATACTTATTTCTTAAGTTCAAAGACAAACAATGAGGGTAATGGGATTTTCTATAAACCACGTCCTCGTTGTGTCCTCAAATCACCTTTAACAGAATTAACAAATACACTTCAGAATTCTTGTAAATACTGGAAACATACAAAGAAGGCCAAGAAAAAATATTTCCTCAACTATCTGAAGCTATCAAAGAAAGAAAGTCTGTGAAAAAATATTGATATTAAAAAAGATAAAGCAAATACTATGAAACTATCTGGTATTGAGCTAGTCAGTGAACAGTAATAATGACATGACAGCTGTGGAAAAAAAAAACCTCCTTACACATTTTGAGTCCTATGCCAGGCAGCTGCTTGAGGGATCACTGAATCTGCTAAGGAGCTCATCATGTTCTCTCCCTGCTCTTCTCAACTCCTTTAGCATGTCCTTTGATTAAACAGTCATTAACTTTTGCCTCTGTTTGATTCATGACATTAATCTCCAACTCTGAACTGTTAAATTTCAAGGACACAAGGTCTTGTGCACTTCTCTTGCACTGACTCTCACTCTTGTAATGATTCCCCCACAAACATGCCAACCTATCCCAAAATCCTTCTCAAAAACCCAACTTAAAATGTCTCAAGAAACATTTGGGCAACCGCATGGGAAGATCACAGACTGTCATACAGACCAATAGTGGTGCAGTATTTCCTTATATTCACTTAATTGCCTTTTCATTAGCTAATTTTAGACACTCAGAGATCTCCAGAGGCTGCCTTATTGTTCTGTGTTTGTATAGCACCTGGTCCTTGGTTTGAGTTCTTACTGGCAGTGATGCAAATAAATATTTTGACATACAGATAAGGTTTCTAAAGGCTCAAAAACCAAAAAGAGAAGAATATTATTTCTATATCTATCTTATCATTTTGAAGGTCTGACATGTTTTTAACCACACTGACTGATGAAACCATGAACGAGGGTTTAAAGTCAGTAAAGGAAGAAATGTTTGTACAAATTAAGTATTCTGATTTTCCTATCTTCTGCAAGGGAA
>NW_010304053.1:1527-4216 GCF_000700745.2 Antrostomus carolinensis
GAAAGAGACCTAAACCCTGGTATTTCACACTGTTTTATGGAGTTGCAGTCTATGCACGTCGACAAAGCTAGGAGCTTTTCAGCAAAGCCATGTGCAGAGCTTGGATCTTTGGAAAGTGTTTCTGTTATTTATTTCTCTTTAGTAGAACACCTCTAACTGTATGACTGGGTCAAAGACAACAGTGACATTCTATCTAGTATTAATTGCAGATGAGAAAGAAGGAAAGATGCAAAGACAGAAAAACAGACGGAAAGATGAGAATGAGCAATGGTGAGCAAGCAAGCAGAGATAAAATAATGGTACCAGATCCTGCAAAAGCAAGCCTTGTTCACAGCTGTCTCATTATCAAGCCATTCCACTGTAACATTTATTCACAGATTCAAATACTGAGGTTGGATGCTAAAATTAAGCATTGCTCATAAATACCTAGAGGCCAGAGTGGACAGGTAGATGAGCCAGTATGATTTGGGACCAGAAAGTCTAATGACACTTCTGAATGTAACAATGAGGGAGCAGAGAACCAGGATAATAATTTATCAAGGTGTTAGAAGTATAAACATGATGGAAGGGCTGAGAAAATATCCTTTCAGAGAGAGAGGCAGGATTCACACACACTAATAGAAGTGTTAGTGTAGAGTAACGAGTTGCCACATGTCAGTTGACCCACAGTCAGCATCTGTGTATTCAATCTTGGTTTGTGGCCAATGCAAAGCAATTCAAATTAGCTTTGCCCTCTTCAAAAGCAGGGAGTTGATCAGCTTGGTTTATCAAGAAACAAAACTGAGAAATGATTTCTTTACAGTGTACAAGAATGCTCAATAGGGATAAAAGTCTGAATAGCTCCTTAACCTACTGAAAAAAATTGTAACAAGAAATAGCTGGAAGACACAGTAATTGTGACTAGCCATTGTCGTAACACATATTCTCCAAACTGCTGAGTTTTTATATCAAAACCAGACATCTTCTAGAAGGTTCACCCAAGCACAAGTCTTTAACTTCAGAAAAAGGAAAGCTGAGTGAAATGCACAGTCTGTCAAGCAAAAAGGCTCAGCAGTTTCATTAGGATGGCAAATTTTTGAATCTATTAAGTTAAAGATCAGAAGATATCACTGCAATCATTTAGCCTAACCTGATGTGTAAATATGGTCTATAGAATTTAAAGATTAATTGCATGATGATGCTTAGTTGTACATACTGCAATATCAAACTGAAGATGCAGGCACTAGATGCCACATTGATATGCCGCAGATTCGGACTACACCTGATAGAAGAGCTGTTGCAAAAAGTAAAAATCTAGTATTATTTGTCTTTCAGACCCCAAGTTTTTCATCCCCTTCAAAATTTCTAAATGGATATGCCACACTGGAAGATGTGGTAGATAGTTTAAGAATGCTAGTTTGGGTAGTAGTGGGCTAAGTATTGCTCTGAAGTTACCACCATCAGCTGATACAAAGATGAAGATGTAACAACACACATTTTTAGCAAGAATGAATATTTATACTCAACCTGGTCTCAAATATACTAATTTATTATGTGACATAAAGACAAGAAATTTAATGCATTAGCACCAGAAAAATTCATACCTGTGTATGCCTCATTAACTGAAACATGCACAAGTCTTAAAGAGGAGAGGGGTTTATAGTACAAAATTATATGAAGACAGAAGTTAAAAGCAAAATAATAGTGCAAATATTTGTGAGATAAAAAAATTAAAATGAAAATTGAAAAACTAGTAAGAATTAGAATCATAAAAGAACATGCTGGCCACTGCTCTGCTACAACTAGTAAAATAAATATGGTTGACTAGCTTCGTAATTTACATTAAAGGGGAACTTTGTATAACAGTAACAGGGATTGTAAATGGCAGTAACATCTCCGTAGGCCTGCAGTTATCTATTTGGACATTTTACAAACTGCAGCAAAAGAGTACCTGCTTACTCATCTGAATTCCTTGGAGAGTTTTAAATCACAGTAATAAAGAATCACTTATAGAAAGCTTGTAACTGTAACACCAGAGGGGAGTGAAAGCGCCAGGGGAGAGTTTCTGGGCCAAAATACAGACTGCCAAAGCTTTCAGCACTAACAGGCTGGAAGTCCTAAGGGCTTTGAGGCCAAGAGAAACCACTGCCACGGATTATGACCATCTCCCCATATTCACAACACACGCAAACACCGTACCCACTCGGTGACACCTGCCAACTGCCTTTCTGCCACATCAGTCACGAATGCCACTGCTGGGGCTGCTTTGCACAAATCCTTGTGGCTTTATATTAAAGAACAAAGCGTCTCTTCCTCCGATAGCAATGCTTCCTCTTTGAGTACAGAAAAAGCTTTCTAAGAATTGAGATATAAACGTTACTTAGCCTAGAAGTATTTTTGCACGGACCTCTTGGGAACAACAACATTTCTCAACTCTAGCTCCCTCGAAACTAAGCAGCAAACTCGTAAAACAGATTAAACTGTGGAAATAGAGATTATGAACTGTGAGGGAAGAGACTGTCCCTGCCACCTCCGGGCAGTGATGGAGGGGCCAGTACGGAGACCTGCCCTGTGCGCTTCCACGCGTCCTTCCTTCCATCAGGTACCTCGCATCGCACCTCACCTTCCCCTGCCCTTGGGTTCTTGTTGTTGTTGAACACGATCTTAACTACACGGCTGGATTTGTCCTGCCTGTCCCCGGGATTACCCA
>NW_010304055.1:0-19460 GCF_000700745.2 Antrostomus carolinensis
ACACGCTCCAGCACCTCCACGTCCTTCTTGTGGTGAGGGGCCCAAACCCGAACCCAGCACTTGAGGTGCAGCCTCACCAGTGCCCAGTCCAGGGGCACAATCACTTCCCTGGTCCTACTGGCCCCACTGTTCCTGATCCTGGCCTCCCTGGTCCTACTGGCCCCACTGTTCCTGATCCAGGCCAGGATGCCATTGGCCCTCTTGGCCACCTGGGCACACTGCTGGCTCATGTTCAGCTGCTGTCAACCAACGCCCCCAGGTCCCTCTCTGGTGAGCAGCTCTCCAGCCACTGCTTCCCAAGCCTGTAGCACTGCCAGGGGTTGCTGCGGCCAAAGTGCAGAACCCGGCATTTGGCCTTATGGAAACTCATGCAATTGGTCCTGGCCCTTGGATCTTGTCTGTCCAGATCCCTCTGAGGAGCCTCCCTTCCCTCAAACAGATCAACACTTCCACCCACCTTGGAAAGGGCCGAGATCCAGGCCCTGTGTCACGGTGACACACAGGCAGCGCTTCATCATGCCACCATCATTCTCAAAGCAGAGGCTGTACACCTCGCCCCCTCCCTGCACCTGTCAAACCATTCTCCATCACCTAATAGTTGTCTGTACCATTTTACCTTTATCATTTTGAACAGCATATATGTATCCCAGTGTTAGGTTTTTAAAAACAGAAAGGAGGTAGGCCATACAGCTGAATTTGGGATAGCACTGAACAGTCATGCTCTTACCCAGTTTTATTTTTCATTAATACAGTCCCTGGTTGCTAAAAGACACCTTTTAAAAACACACAGCGTTAAAAATTAAGGTAAAGACTGTTAAAATCTATATTGGCTAAAATATCCTTTAGTTGTAATTACAATGTATGAAAAATGTGGAGTACATAGAACAGACAAAAAGGAATACAAATAAATTAACATCTACAAGGGCCAAGTAAAAAAACTCTCCCTGAATATTTATTTCATTTAATACTTTAAAACCTTAGTCTAAAAGAGAGAGAAGGAAATGTAAATAAATTGCTCCACTTCTGTCATCAACATGATCCGTGTAACTTTTCTGTTCTTGCTTCTTGGTCTGATCAAAATCATGACGCGCTTGAAACAGCCAGCTTTTTTAGATGGTCCATGAATACCTGGAGACTAACATCATCTGTCAGGATTGGAGCTCCTGATTCCTGCAGAAAAATAAAGAAACAATGAGCCTAAAATAGTGTTGTTGGCACTGAAAGCAAATCAGATGTCAGCACTCTGAACTAATTGCCTGCTAAATCAACCCCCTTTTTCCTTCAAAGGACAGGTGGAAAGTTGCGACTCTTTGGCAACAGCACTGACACTATCCTCTAGTGCAATCTGAACTACTGAAAGTCTCTTCTTTCTAAAGCATTAGGAATTTTGCTGCCCCAAGCTCTACACAAACAAGGTAAAGAAAAAGGATAGAAAAGTCTAATATTCTCAGATAAATTACATCTGTATGTATCCATATGCTAGTTACTTTTTTCAGAATACTAAATACACTGTGAGCTAAGAGTTTTAAATCAAATCTGGAGGGAAAGGCGAAGATAAATTTCTACATCTGAAAATAAGAACATATTCTACATGAAATTAGCTGCTTCCTTCAGTGGAGCCACCACAGAAAACTCTCCTGGCCTGCCTGTGCCCCACACATAGCTGGGGCAGAGGAAGGGAAATCAAAGGAGCAATGCACTCCTTGTGGAGACCGCTCATCTGCTGCCATCAAGCTGCTGAGGCACTGAGCTCTTGCGGCAGCACCTCTGTTTGGACAGCCTTTCCTTGGATCCATCGGGAAAAACCCCCAAGTCACCTGGATTTTGCTGAAAATTTAGGGGACATGCTACAAGAACGGGAACATGAGTTTAGTCATCGAGGCTTTAAAATTGTATTCTGATAATCTTGTTATCTAGTGCTCCCCACCAGTACTGATTACCTTATCAACAACCATGGACTTGAACAGGAGGTTGAACAAAAATCTAACCTGCCTAAGCTTTAGAGACAAATAAATCAGCTGTGTTTTTTAAAATGCTACAATTACTGCAGTCTCAGCTGGTAATTCCATTACCAGATCCTTCGGTACACAGATACAACCTTGCTTCTTTACACCATAAAGCACTGTAAGATTTTTCAAATCCAGTCACATGTGTCTGCAAAAAGCTCTTGGGTAAGAAACAGGATAAATGTAACCTGCTCACAGCTTGTGGCCATGTGGTGAAACAGGATGGCTACTAGGCAGAGAAATATGTAAATGCACATTTTGCAGCATTCCCAAACACAAGCAGCTCTTCCAATGCTTACCTGTCCCCATGCATAGAGGTTATTGTGGGTCTGAGAAGGGTTCACTTTAGACAAGAGGAACCGGGCCTGTTAAGACAAAACATCAGAAAAGTAGTTATGTGCTTGTATTTAAACTACTACTTAGTTTTAAATTTGCCAGGTTGGATGAGGCTTTGAGCAACCTGATCTAGTGGAAGGTGTCCCTACTCATGGCAGGGGGGTTGGAACTAGATGATCTTTAAGGTCCTTTCCAACCCAAACCATTCTATGATTCTATGTAAAATGGCAACCTGTCAGCTCCCTCAAAACTTCTCACCGCCTTAGATACACGACTAGTGATGTTCCTCTGCTTTTGCAAGCAAGGTACTAATTTAACTTAAACAGGTTTCAAGTCCAGAAAGAAGCCTGGCTCCATAGACAACTTGTCCCCAAGGAGCACCGAGTGCGTAGAGGCAGGTGAAGTGTGCCTGGCAGGGCAGCTCTGGTTCTGTGTGACACAGGCGTGTTGTCAGCGCTATCCCTCGCGTGCCCTGATCCACTGTTCAGAAAAGAGGCCAGCGGACAACCAACGTAACACAGTCACATCAAAAATTAACACCAAATCTTTGTTCTGGAGCATCAGTTCCTGCCTCTTCACCACTAAAAACAAGTCAGACACAGACAAGCACAGCACAACTGCAATTCCAGGAAGCGCAAAAATAGGAACTATTTTATATCCTCATTTCGCATCCGAGAATAAAGGAACAGATGGTTAATCATTCAGCATAACTTCATGTCCTAGCAAGCTAACTGCACTCTCTGTCTTGGGTAAGTTTAGATACATTGCCAATTAATTTCTTTCCCATCTTTCTGGGGAATAAAAAGATAATTAAGCTGGCTTTTTTGTTGGGTTTTTTTTTTTCCATCCTCAGATTTCAAAAGCATATCCAGCGAGTGACTGACTTATTAAAAGACAAGGTTGTAGTAAGAACTTACGAGAAAATATGCAAGCTCTATCCTCTGAAGAGCTAAATTACCACTGTATTTAACTCACAGAGCCATCGTAAAGCATGAAGACAGCGATTTGCTCTGTTCAACAACAGACCTTCCTCGATAAACCTCCTTACCTGACTGCCCCCATGTTCAGTGTGGATGTAACGAGGCATTGGGAATCTGGTCTGCAAGATTTCCTGGGCATCATCCAGTGGAGCTTGCAGTAGGTGCTTGAAGTTTTCATATTCAGGCATGTCTTGGTAACCAGCTTTCTGCCACTGTGCAATAGTCTATTGTCGGGACAGGGAGGAAATGAAAAAAATAGTAGAGATGTCTGCAAGCCCCCCTTTTTAACCCACACATCTTAAGGTAGCGCAGCAAAACGTTACATGTATTTCTGCTTACAGAGCACAGGGCAAATGCACGCTTTCACTACTCTGGCAAGAACATCATTTAGTTTCTGTCTGTTCCTGAATTTAAGAACAGGCACTCAACACAAAAGCTGGTAATGGTTTGTGCAGTGCAAGAACAACTTGTTCAAAGTGATCTTCAAGCCTTTATGTTTCAGGCTGTGCCAACCAGAAACACAAAGCGTTTATACATCACTGACACTTTGAACGTGACTTGGTCTTAAATGAAGCAGCCACTGCCTTCAAGTATTTTCACGGTACCTGACAATATGTACCTAACAATTGCTCTGTACCTGCACAGATCACACACTTAGCTCTTCCTTTGTCTCAATTGTATCCAGTTGCTGAGTGTCTTGCTCTGCAACAGTAGGCAGAAACTGTTTAAGGTAACTCTCAAAGATTTATTGTCGTTGTTGACTCAAGCATTTGTTTCCTGTCGACATTAATCTGGTATCCCTGCTCACTGCTCAAAGGGAACAAATCCTATATGGAGTGAAGTCAGGAGTTAATAAAGGAGCTGCCATAAACTATCATGCCAAACTTTGAGCATTCCAATAGCGGTCATTAAATGAAGTAGCTTAGTTCAAAAATAAAGGGAACAGTTAAAATGCCTCCCAAAAAGTTTTCACTAAGAGGAATGTTTGACCATAAACCAAGATGAAGTTTATTTAAACTACTCCAATCTGATGCCTACAGAGGAGGGCCAATCCCCAAGCAGGACTATAAAGAATATGAGGAGGAAAAAGGCATCAAAGAACAGGGATATTTCCAGAGGAAAAAAGTGTAAAGCCAGCTTCTTCTTCATCCCTTACCCCATAACTACTTAAGGGTGTGCGACATTTCCATTCTGCAGCTGCAGTAGCACACCAGTCTCTTACAAACCCTGACAGGACTGACATGCAGATCTACAGGTCTGCATACTGAAGAGGCACTGGCAAGCCAAGGCTTTGGATATTGATATAAATCTGGATGTTCAGAAGCAGCCAGTACCTAAAGCAGCCAGAGGCACCTCAGTCACAACTGAAGGAATATAGAAGCAACTGTCAAAAATGTCCAACATTTAAAAGCAAAAACTGGAAAAAATCATAACCAACGTCTTTAACAGCAGCAATATTTAAGTGTCAAAACTCAGCAACCAAGTACATCACGTATTTGAAAATCAAACTGCAGCTCTCTGCCCTGCTTATTTTCAAGTTTCTCTGTCCTTTTCCGGGCATGGTAAGGGACTATCTTCATTACCAAGCTAACATGACAGCTATTCCTCACTGCAGAACACATCCTTAGTGACTCCAGTAGGATTTTTTTGTTAACTTGGACAGTGGGGAAATTGTATTAAAACTGGCAGCATGTATACAATGTCATTATGCTAGCGTGGACTTTGCCAGCAGCTCTTTTTATATTAACAGTGACACCATCTGCATGCATGACAGGAGGGATGGAGCGCACAGAGAAAAAGAGAACGTATTTCACTGTACCTCACCAAGGTAGATAACTATCTGGAAGAAAGTATCCATCAGTAGGATTCTGTCAGGAAGAATACTGCTGCTGTCCAAAAGCACTGGCTGGGGAAAACAAAGAAGAAAGTCAGGTACCGCTAAGCCCTCAACTGTATTAGCCTTCATGGTTGGCCGAACAGCTGGCTCAGCCCTGGCCGTACACACGCGACTCCACCAGCGGCTGCTGGGTGATGTGAGCGTCTTGCAGAGCACAGGCAGCCTCCTGCAGCATCACCGAGTGGAGCAGCAGGTTCTCAGCTACAGTATGAAGCGCAGGATGCACGAGAGACGTTTCTATGGCTATCCAAGTTTCATTTGAAATTACCTTCAACAGAAGTATCTCAAGAATAATAAGGAATAACATGTGAACTCCGGCAAATGCTGCCAAGCAGATTTCAAAGTGTTACTCCAGCAGTTCCTGCATTTCTTTCCTGCCAGACACACCCCCTTCAAGGAAGCTGTCAGTATAAGGGAATCCATGTCTGTCCACTGAATGCTTGCACATAGTTAAACACTGCTGCTAAACAACTGAGAACAAGCAGCTGGTGGTGGATGATTATCACCAAGATGATTAAAGGAGTGGAGCATCTCCCTTATGAGGAAAGGCTGAGGGAGCTGGGTCTCTTTAGCTTGGAGAAGAGGAGACTGAGGGGTGACCTCATTAATGTCTACAAATATGTTAAGGGCAAATGTCATGAGGATGGAGCCAGGCTCTTCTCAGTGACGCCCAATGACAGGACAAGGGGCAATGGGTGTGAGCTGGAACACAGGAGGTTCCGCTTAAATTTCAGAAGAAACTTCTTTACAGTGAGGGTGCCAGAGCACTGGGACAGGCTGCCCAGGGAGGGGGTGGAGTCTCCTTCTCTGCAAAACCGCCTGGATGCCTTCCTGTGTGATCTCATTTAGGTTCCTGCTCCAGCAGGGGGATTGGACTAGATGATCTTTCGAGGTCCCTTCCCATCCCTGACATTCTGTGATTCTGTGACCTGGAAGGGCTGAGGCTTGCTGACTTATGCAGTGGAGATGGCAGAGAAGCAAAATGATACGCACAGCCACAATATCAGATGCTGGGGGGAGGTTATTTTTGGGTTGGGTTTTTTTGTGTCTTGGGTTTTTTTAATCAAAGTTGTAAGCTTACTGAAAACATAATTCATATTTTACCTTGGCCCATCTCATCTTTTAATAATTACCTTGATTAAAAAAAATATATAGGGGCCTTTTTGCTGAAATAGTGTTACTCTGACTGAATACTCATTATTTGGGATTGATCCACTTCCTCCTTTTGAACAGGGACTCACCTCAGGAGGTCCGTGGAAAGAATAAGCATAAAGGATGGGCTGGATCATAATGAGAGACTGGGTCAGATCTTGCCTAGCAAAGTGGTGACGGTAATAAGAAGATTCATCTGGACTGTTATTGAAGACCTGCAGGAATGGGGAGCGTCGCAGGTGGAACATGAACTGCACCGGAAAGAAGAGTGAGAAGACAAATGTCAGCAAGTTGTGAAAACTTCTGCACCCAAGTCCCATCTTTCTGAACAGCAAATTATTTGAGAAAAGCCTACCCCTTATTAACTCCTCAGAATTCTTCCCTTATCAGTCATTTGCAGCACTGAACTATGTGACCAGCCCATCAAATTAAAAAAAACATCTGTTCCTCCCATCTTGAATCTGATAAATGGTACAAGATATTTTATCATCACTCTCACTCACGCTTGCACTCTTTTCCCACAGCTGTGGGAAGTGAAGTTCTTACCTGTGGATACAAAGAAAATGATTCTGACAATCTGAAGGAGTTGGGATCATCTTTGTTGTACTGTCCAAATTTCTGACACTGTTGGAAGCAAAATGGATTCTTTGGTTATCTCTCTCTCTCTCTCTTTTTTCCCTTTTTTCTTTCAATTAACAGCTTTTTTGGGAAGGCTGTTCTTTTGTTTTTAAACAGAGCAAACAAGGCCTGAACGTGACAATAACAAGTAATATAAAATTTACAGGTTATTTTTCTTTAAGCCAGAGGTTTCTGTATCTTACTGGAATGAGAATGACGATTCAACCTATTTATCTATTTTTACATATATATTAAATCTAGATTTGAATATCTAAGAATGAAAGAAATAGTGCTTCTAGTACTACTCATTTTTTTTTTTCCATTAAATCAGGGATACTATGTTAGACCTAAACTGCTTGGTATGCTATGAAACACTTCTGCAGCAACTCTACTTCTGCAGCAGCAGACTGGCATTTCACTGACTGATTCACTGAAAACAAGAAGCATCAATGGTTTTAGCAATTCAACTATAAATGACTCCACAGTTATTCCAGCACACAGCATGCCTGTGTGTGTTTTGGTGCTCAAATATTTTATTTGATACTGGCCCTGTTTTTTCAGTGTCTGATGTGCCACATCTGTTCGTATTAACTCCGCGTGGGTGTCTGGACAAAGACAGAGCCGGTTTAGGCAATTCAGCATTGTGAAATTCAAAGAAAGAGACAGTATGAAGTTGTAGAAGTGATTCAGTGCCCTGAACTCGGCACCAGTGAGCCCACATCTGAATGCTGTGTGAAGTTTGGGGCTTCCCAGTGCAAGACAGACATGAATATATTGGAGTGAGTTTAGCAGATGTCACCAAGCTGGTCAGTGGCTGGAGCACCTCATGTAGAGAGAGGCTGAAGAAGCTGGCTTTGTTCAGCCTGGTGAAGAGTGGGATCAGGGAGGCGAATCACTATCTACAGCTACCTGATGAAATGGAAATTCTGACCAGGGGTGGGGAGAAAAGAACATAAAAAAAAATGACAGTGACTGCGATCAAACATCAGAACAGGTTGTCAAGAGAAACAAAAGATCTTCAAAACTCAACTGAACAAGACCTGGAGCAACCTACTCTAACTTCAAAGCTGGCCCTACTTTGAGCAGGGGGGTTGAACCAGAGTCCTCCAGAGGTCCTTCCCACCTGCATTATTCTGTGTTTCTTTTAATTGCAGGTTTAACCCTTTCAGCATGATGAGATGTTCACCTACCCTGGTCATAGTGGCTTCTATTGCATACTACAACTATGGGACTGTGATCAGAGCAGAAATGAAGCAAGACAATCAGGAAAAAGATTCATGTTTTCATTTCCAGAGACCATTTTTACTAAAATCAAGAACACACTCAAGTGCAGTGTATTGTTCTTACCAGTCTGATCAGCTGTCTGTCCAGCCATCGCAGAACATCAGGTCCCTCCTCAGATTCAGCTCTGTACACCCCCAGCCGAGCCATCAGCACAGCAGCCGCTTCCTGGTCAAACGCAGCTTCTATATGCTGGAGTTGGCTCTGTGCATCTGCCCAGCTATAGGGTTAGGAAAGGGTTAGTGCTACGTGCATTCACCTTCAGCAAAACCCAAACCAGATTCAGCCTCCCTGTGCCAACTGTTCAGTGGCCAAGGCATGCAACAAAAAGCTAGAAAAATTCCAGCACAGGCTGTGGCTTAAGTTCCTCCCATTCTGCCAAAGAACTGGCATGAGATACTCACTTCCTGGCTATGGTGGTGACACGAATGCGTCTCTGCGTACTGGAGTGTTGATACTGAGTGACAAACTGCACTGCCCCTCTGCCTCCCTGGGGTATTGGTGCGTTGTGCTGCAAGTGAAACAAGGTAAGCCTTCAAAATGGGCTGGCTTATCCATAACTCTGTACCCTACAGAGAACTCCAGGGCATCATTTGAGCAATCACAGAGTAAGTACAAGCTACAGATGGACCAGAGAAGAGAGACACATCTCTCAGTGTTGTGTTTTCCATCAGCTCTCAGAGTCAAGCAGTGCTGGACTCATTTAATTTGATGTGTGACACTTCTTCAGCTTGTCCCTTAAAGGATGGCAGCAACTTATCATCTCTACAGCATGAACATAAGAATGGCAGTATGAGGTCTGAGCACAGGTCCTGTGAGTCGACCATCCTATTCCCAACAGTAACAAGCCCACACAGCAGAGATGACAAAGACACACACACGTGGAACAGAATTCCTTTGGAGTGGCCTTTGTAGCTTCTAGCTGCCACATGCTCAGAAACTTCCCAGCCAAAAGTTGCTTCCAAGTCATCAAGTTACTACAGTTTGGAGAACCACCTCTCCAAGAATTTGAAGGTATTTATACTTTTACTCTCCACAGCACCTACTGGCAAAAAGACAATTTCTTCTCTGTTAAATAAATACTATAGGAAGAAGACAAGGAAAGAATGCAGGTTTTGTAGAGAACAAAAATATTAGGCAATTTACACATATGAAAATAACCTCTGATGCTACTTCTTTGGCACAAAAAACTTGGGTGCTTTGCAATCATCCATCAGCAACATAGGGGATGTCATTGCATTTCCTGGCCCTGTTACAAATATAAATAGTTTGGTGTGTGAAAAAGACGACCCCCCCCCAAAAAAAAGAGAAGCCAGGACTGACCTGATTTACCACTTCAAAGTAAATGGCCAGAGTTGTGCTGGGATCCAGACTACAAATTTTCCACTGAGATGTTCCTCCAATTCCAAGCTCCTGCACAGAATTGAAAAGAAAGCAGCATTTTTGTGTCTATCAGCACGTAAGGCAAGCTTATGTTAAATTCTGATTAGAGGTACAAGTTACAGCAGGCCTTCTAGATTTCTCCTCTTTTGGGTGTGAATGAAGTTCCTGAAGGACATACAGTTAAAACAAAGCCTGACAAGGCAAGAGTTTAGACTATAAAGATTGTCTTTTCCTAGGGAAGTTTCCAAATTGTTCTTCTCATTGAAGTCTGACATTCTACCCAAGTTGTAGGGCTAGACAGAAACTTTACACAGTTTATTTACTTCTTTATTAAAGATTTTTTTCACGTCAGCAACTTACGTTTTCAGAGACACATGGTCCTTTAGCATTCAGGGATATGCAGGGTCCAATAGCTCCTGCAATTTTCAGCTCCCTAGAGGTCTAGAACAAGGTAAAAAAAAAAAAGTTGTTTGGTTGGGTTTGTTTTAAAACAAGTCAGTCAAATAAAATACTAAACAGATTAAATCAGTTGCTCAGCTCTGATCAGATGACACATACACATGGCTGTTACAGAAAGCATCTCTGAGTACTTTCTCAGATCACCTACTGCTACAATTAGTGAACTTAAGAGAATCTACATAGTCATATTTTAATAATGAAGACATATTTATAATGACCACAAGAGAAATGCTCCTTGCTGAGGGAGAAGAGGCTGAGCTCAGATTTTTTAAAAAACAAACAAACAAACAAAAAACCCACCACAAAACAACAACACAAACTTAACAAGGTTCCAAACAAAAATCCTTCCACTCACTCCAGTAACGTGCTTCTCCCAAAACAGGCAACACACCTAACCTCAAACATGTAGAATTTCCTACACCCTAGATACTAAATCAACTTTTGGACGAACAGCACTTGTATTTCCCAGTTAATGTCATCCAGTGAAACTAATCTCTCACCTTCACATCCAAACTTGCACCAAAAGCCATCCGAAATTCCCCATTGAGCCCTTTGTTAAATACCCGCTGGAAGGTCTGCTTGAAGAGAGAAGTATTGAAGGAGTCTCCCATCACCATGTGTCCTCTGGGAAAGAAAAAAATACACAAGGGAACTGAAGCAACTGGGAACTAGAAGTAAAGCACAAAGGACACATCCCTCCAACTCTCATGCATGCAAACACACACAGAATCTGTTTTCAAGCATGCCTTAGCAAAGGTAGAGTTCCCATCAGAGAATGCAGATTCATGGACACCTCCTCCAATGCCAGACAAGTTAACACTCCATCTTTGCCAGCTTGCTTTCTCAACTGTATTTCTTACCATCTCTCTAGCTGCCTTAAAAATGCTCATGTTCCACCAGTTAGAAATATCTTAACCCAAGGAAAAGCTTTGCTCTGTCTGTTTTCCCTGGGCAGGGCTGGAAGCACCCACACTATAGACAGGAGATGGCTGCACCACTGTGCAGCTGGGTGCATGGGTCTGTGCTGTGCCTCCCCCAAGTGCCTTAGTAAACCCAGGTCCCATCACAGGGAGTTTGGTAATGGAACCAAAGGGTCAAACAATCTGCCTTCTGCTTACTGAGTACTACATGATTATTTAAAAATACCTTGCATTTGCTCAAACATCCTCAGATTCCCTAGACACAGCAGATTTTAAACGGCCAATAAGACATGCCGAGTCCCCAAAAGGCCTGGTTTACCACACAGCCTTCCTCACAGAGACCAGAACATTTTCAGCAGTATGGAACAGATATTTACCCCTTAGAGATGTCATTAAAGCCAGGGAAGCCAAGAATCCCTGGAGAAAGCGCAAGTGAGCTGTTATGCAGAGAAAATCTGGCCTGCACAAGGAAAGCTTCTACCCACCACGCCTGACACTCTGCTCTTCTGATGGCACTTCAGTCATCACACCACACACCACAAAGCACTGCGTCTCTATCCCATAAATTCTGAAAAGCATACTTGCTATCTCCTAAGGAGGCAAAAGGCATTTGCCAAAGACCCGTTGCACCATGCTTTAGAATACCTTTCTCAAAGCAGGACATTGAGTTTTCTACCAGCAGTGCTAATTCACATGCTGTTTTGAGACTTCAGAAATGTGGACTGGGATCAGGGGAGGTTTGCCATATAATTCCTGGCAAATTCAAACCACAGTTTAGAATAGAATGATAAAAAAAATCTCACTCTTTTGCCCTGACAGCAAACTTAACTGCTTTCTGAACCGTTGTCCCCCTCCAAAAATAATAATAAAAAAAAAAAAAAACCCAGGCACCAACTTTGTGCTCTGCTGCTATGAACATACCCGGTGAGGTTTGCACAACACTTCATCTCCAGCAGTCCTGTCTGGTCCAGGGCACAGGCATAGATGTCGATGCAGTGCCCGTTGGCTGCAGTGCGATTAGCCAGAGTCTCGTAGTGCTGAGGAAAACACACACAGCGTTTAGGATGCTGCAGTGGGCGCTACTGCTCTCCAGCTGAGGCCAACACGTGGAAGACAAGGTACAAGTGAAGTGACAGCCAGTGCTGTGGTAACTAAACAGCTGTTTGCCACACTGCTCTGCTGGAGCATGCTTCTCCCTCCTAGGATGTTTGCACTCGGATGAGCTTGCGTTGCACATCACAGATACAGAGAATTTATTAATTACATGAGATCTTTGTGATAACTTAATGGAAATTCAAAGGTTTCCAGGTGATAGTTAAGAGAACTGGTGTCATACCGCTTCCTCTGAGACGACAGGCACATTTCATGTCTGACATTTTTACTATTTTAACTGTTGTTTCATATGCCCAGAAGACAAAGGAGGTTTTCTAGAAGTGACCAATTCCTGGCAGACAAGTTTCTTCCTCCCCAGGAGATACAATTATGTTGATGAACAAAGTCGCCACCCACCATCAGCTAAGAAACAGCACTGAAATACTTCTTTCTCTGAGAAGGCACAAGATTCTGCTGGAGAAGTAACTAGGAGGAAATCTTTTTTACACTTCCCTTGACCATTCTCACAATTTAACATACACAAAAGGCTCGGGCACTTCAAGGACAACCATGCAAGTATCTGGAAATACTGTTCCCACATCAAGAGAATGGAATATGTTTGTTCCCTGGGGAAGGACATTGTGCAGCTGTCAACATAGCAGTGCATGTAGGTTTGTGTTATGTCCTTCCTCCACATTTAGTGTTCTGACACGATATTCAGTTTTTGTTTTTAAACACACCCAGCTGGCACTAGCACCTACTTTGGTGGCCTTCTTCATGAACCTTGCGTTGTCCTTCTCTATGTCATGCCAAGAACGGATGGGTGTTTTCAATTCATCTCCTACCACCATGCCTGGTCCTTGTGTTGGTGGCCCACCTGTAAACAGCATTATTCTGGCCCCTGTGTTTGGAAATGTGCCCTGAAATAAAAATAAAGACTTATATCAGAGAGAGAGAGAAAAAAGGGGGGGAAGGTAGAGAAAAGGAAGACAGACTGATTACATGGCAACAATGCTTTCTTCAGAGAAGTGTCTGCATGCAATTCTGCAGTGTCATTAGGGACCCGTCTCTGCTAGTGGCCACCTTGACAAACAGCAATGCATTTCCTCACAGCCACAGCACTCTCAAGTTTAGATTTCAGTTACGTCAAGCTTCATGTCTCCATAACAGGAAGCAGGCAGTTTCTGTTCTTTTTACTTACATCTTTACTTACTTTATCTGAGATGACCCTTGGATAAACCCAGTGCATAATATCACCTCCACACTGCGATACACACGAGAATCAGAGACCTTGAAACACCTGCATATTTAACCTTTAGACGTAAAATCCCAGCCCACTTTATACCAGATGGTGCTAATTCACATCAAATGTCAGTAGAGACAAATTGCATCTCTGCAGCTCAACCTCACTGGGCCACAGACCAAGCTGGACTAACATCTGCACGTCTCTCACCAAAGACTGACAGGTGCTTACTCTGACCAGCTCATCTCACATAAACAACAGCACTAAGAGTACCTCCAATAAGCCAACAGCAATCGAAAGAGCAACTCCAGTGGAACGTAAAGGTCTCTTTCCCAAACTGGCCATGGATCCCTTTGCAGTTCTCCAAGCAGATCTGTTAAATTCATGTCAATCTTATGTACCGGCTGCAGAAACCTGCAAAAATTCAAATAAAATGTTTTCCTGCTTGTAACTCCTTTCAGTTTAGAGAAGAAATAAAGTGCTTCTTTGTTCCTGGCACACATAACTTGCACTGAGATAGTTATCAGAAGCAGAAAGTCACGTGGCACGTTGCCTTCTTACATCCAAACTTTACAAGATAACAAGCCTGTGCAAAATAAATAATTTGATCAAAGCAAGACATCAGGACCTGACAAGACAGACAGCAAAGTCACACAAACCACAGGAAAGAACTTCCATGGTGATGTAGTCTACCAAAAGGCAAAAGAGCCACTGCTGAAAAAAAAAAAGGAGGTGAGAAAGAGAAAGCTGTATTAAACAGAGGCAAACACAGCTTTCCTGTTCAGGGGTCACTGCTTGCCTGCTAAACATTTTTTGGACCTGCTGGGTCAGGGGGTAGGAGGTGGTGTGTAGGATTGTTATGTATAGACCAGCCCCCACCATTGACTGGGCAATCACATTGCTCCAAATGACCCATGAGCAATATGCTTTCTGCAGTCAGCTGCTCTGTGTTTCTCAAGCAGACACCTAGCCAGAATGGCAATCGTGTTCTCGCAGCTGCAAAACCAGGATACTATAGAAGTCTAACACGCTGCCTGCAGATCTAGTAAATCCCATCCATACACATCACTTGATGCAGGGAAATAACTGTGACAAGCCAACACCATTTACATCTTCTTAAAAAGACTCCTCTTGGGAAACCCAGGTTTAGAAGCATGACAACCCCAAAAGGGCATAAATCATCTGCCCCGCTTTTCTGCTGTGCTGCTGCAGCTTACCTGCTTGAAATAACAGGTTGTTCTGGAGTATGAAGAGGTCTTCCCTGTTGAATGGGGACAGCTGGCCTTGAAAGCCCAAGCATATCCTAAAGAACAGAAAATGGAGGCAGAAGATATGACCCATTCAAACACTAAGCATACTGTGTGCTGTCAAGCAATACACCCTGAGGCTTGCAATACTGTAGCATTAAGCACATTAAAGATCTGTGAAATTATTAATCTTTGAACTCGTGTTAGGAGTCCAACGGGTCCCTTATGTGAGATACACAAACTCTATCTTGGACAAGCTCCCAAGGAATTTACAAAGACACAAAGACAGGACAGATATTGGGAGAGAAACAAGCTAACAGTTACGAGCAGTGAACCCTCCTTCCTCCCCGAGAGCCCAGAGCTTGAAAGACCAGCAGTGGTGTCAACAGAGCTAACAGCAACAAGCCACTGGCCTAAGAGATGGCAGAACATACCTGTATTTGTTTAGCTGTCAGGTCCTTTGTGCCCCTAAACACGTAGCTCTTGGAAATCCCTTCACAGCTCAGCTCGTGAACCTGGACCATCCTGCCGAAAGTGATAAGCCCCACCAGAGCGTCAGCAGGCAGCAGACTTAGGGACATCTGGAGGGACTCCTTCAGCGCCTGCAAGTCCTCCTCTTCCAAGCACGTGTCAACAACATACAGGAAGATCAATGGCGTCTGAGGACCTCGCTAATGTGGAAAGGGATGGATTTATTAGGCGCATGCATTTGCCAGGAGACTCTTCATAATGCCTCCAGCCAAGGAATAAAATGAGCCTTGTTTTAGGCACCTTGCAGAAATGTTATTTATTTGCATTATCTTAAGTAAATCTAATACATACATAAACTGTCACACACAAGACAATTCTGGGGGCTTCAAACTTGCCTATGATATATTTACCTGCACTATATATTCAATTGTTGAAAACTGAGGCATAAGCTCTGCTGGTTGATTGACTTCAGATATGCCTGCATATGCTGGAGGGAACTGCGAAAAAAGAACAAAAAATTAGGATGGGGAAGTTGCAGGACAGAAATGTAGGGTCCTCCTGTGCAGTACAGAGGCTGCCTTGCTCTTAATGTGGCTGTTCAACTCGTCATTTACTGCCCCTGCACCAGCCTGATTATTTCATGACCAGAGATCCATACTGCTGTTTTCCCAAGCACAGACAACAAGTGGCCAGCAGTACGGACAGCTGCTCAATCCAGTGTAAATAAAAGGCAGGACTAAAGCAGCAACTATGAGTTAGCTGAAACTTGAGAAAAAACTTCTTTACAGTGAGGGTGACAGAGCACTGGGACAGGCTGCCCAGGGAGGTTGTGGAGTCTCCTTCTCTGGAGACATTCAAAACCTGCCTGGATGCCTTCCTGTGTGATCTCATTTAGGTTCCTGCTCTGGCAGGGGGATTGGACTGGATGATCTTTCGAGGTCCCTTCCAATCCCCAACATTCTGTGATTCTGTGAAATTAATTTAGCCACACAACACTTTCTGATGGCAAAATCTACTCAAATCTAATGAATTTCATCCTCAGCAACAATAGTAAATGGCAAGTGCAAAAACCACACTGGAAACACATCTCCTTTTTATCTCCTTCATATGCCCTGCATGCCAGTAAAATCACTGGCAAAACTGAACTGAAAATAGACAAGATGTCACAATAAAACAGACCCATTAACAAGTACTCTGGCATGGGTTCTGCAAGAGAAAAAGGCCAAGGGAAGGAATCTAGAAAAGTGGAATTTATGCTTAACATCCTCTGCCCAGGAAGGCCAGCAATAAAACCTTCACTAAAAAGATGGAAGGGCTGATGCTTTTTCCAACTTACTTACCTGATTTCTCTGAAAACAGAAGTTACAAGCCCAGAGCTTGGCTCGATAGTCAACTTGGCTGCAAGGGAAAGATGAGGTGTTAGTATAACTACAGCAACAATTTTACAGTGCAGCTTCACAATTATCTAAGCTGGCTGACAGCACTAAGAAAGAGAATATCAGACACTCCAACCTGAACAACAACAGTTTTAGGGATTCAGACTCTCAGTTCTATTACCAGAAAGAGTGAAGGACCACTGACAGCCCTCTGGAGCTTAGCCTTTGTTAAAGACTTGGGTCTAATCATTCTTTCACTACCCTTAGGCTTATCTCGGTCATCTTATTGTTTGTCCAGCTGTAGCACACAAGTACTCCAGTCACAGAGCAGCAGGAGCCATTCACCCAGATCCTGCGCAAACACTGAACAAATAGGCTGTTCCCTGCTCAGAGTTTACTCTCCTCCTCAGCCGTTATAACATCCTGTAACTGCTGGTGCAGTAAAGCCTGGCCGTATTCTTACTTCATGGGCTTGATCTCTTCTTACTTCCTCTTTCTGTTCTTCTCTGCTTTTTCTCAGCTCAAGATGTTATGCTCTGAGTACATATGATCATCACACGATTTTGGGACTGATTATACCTCCTAAATTCTAAGCAAAACTTCAGAGAAAACGTTGATGTTCATACTGGAACTGACCTACAAGCAGTAGGATGTGTAGGAAGCAGGAAACATCACAGCCCAGAGGACAACATCAGTATAATCACCATCTTTGTTTATTTTAAGTCTCATCATTTATCACAAAATTCTCTAGGATGGCAAGAGGCCTGGCTCCTTCCATATCATCTCTGCCCTAATAGCCTCCCCAAAGGCACTCCTCTTTCCTCTGCTTCTGGCAGCTCTAGTAACAGGGTGGCATGCAACATATCCCATTAGGCACACATGGATTTTAACAAACCCATTTGTTAAACTACAGTTAAATGAAAGAGGCTGCCAGGTACCAGGCAGAGAAAGAGGGGAATAAGGAAATAGTGAAATTCATATAAGAACTAGGTACTATCCAGCCTCTCTTAGCATCCCCAGCTGGGAAATTCATACCAGAGTGGGTTGAGCACCGCTTTGCAAGTCGGTCTGCTACAAAGCACTGGTTCATACTGCACAGGTGGCAGGTCAAGACGTTCCTTCAGTGGGGTCAGAAGACAGGCCAGGGGGACAACCATCCTTGTGGCCTCCAGCCTGCTGGAGGGCCACACATTCCAGCTGAAACGCACTCCATCACGCTCCTCATTTTGCTGGATGAACTCCAGGTACGTGGCCATGGGACTGCAGAAGCTCTGAAAGGACATAAGCAACACACATTCAGGCAGCAGTCACCTGTTTGGACAACAGTCCTGTAAAGGAGGTCAGCAGATCAACTACGTGAGACAGAAGACATTACAGGACAAAGCCAATACGTTATAACGAGTTAATCCCATTATCAAATGAACCATGGGACTACATTCATCTCTTCTGTCCAGTGCTCTCATCAACATCCCAGACAATTAAAACCCCAACAAATACAATGAAGAAACGTGGAAATCTGACACCCAGAGCCAGAATGCAAGTTTTTTTTCCTTATGATCCACAGTTAACATCCCAATATCCACTCAGCCTCAGGCTGAGCTGAAGGCAATCCTGCCTGACCCACGTCTGTAAAGGAAAGCAGGTCAGAATTGCAACACATCCTGAAGCCTTTGTCTAAAACCTTGGAAGGAGAAAAGGAAGACAAGTCTGAGATCAAAACACTCACTATAAATGTCATCTGGTTGCCAGCCTGCCCTGCCTTAAAGGAGGCCTGTCATGATAAAAAAGGTCTTTGGTGATTTTAGATACCCACTGTCCATGGCAATGTGTCCCACTCCCAGTAAGGGAGGAATTGAGAGTCCAGTAGACTTCAGAAAAGACAAACTATTCAAAGAAGGATATCCCCAACACACTGGAGAAGTCACTCTGTATTGCCTTGCTAAACTCTTCAGAGTTAAGATGCAAACAGGACCTCCCAGGCCATCGTTACCTTTGATACCACTGAGAAGTGGAAGGACAAGCCTACTGAAAAACTCACTCATCGAATCCAGCCCACAAACACCACACAGCACTGGCAGCAACTCACAGAGCCAAGAGGAGCAGCACCACAACCCACTCTGGCCAAAGAAACTCAGAGGTTCACCTCTTGCAGCAGATGTTCCAGGATTACCTTACTCCTGGTCCTCACTGCAGGCAGAAGATTCAAGAGTGCCACAGGCATGAGAAACCAGAAGCATCACCTCCCCCAGGGGAGAAGTTTTGATGCAACGTTTTCCTACAGACCTCCAAACTCTGTCGTTTTCTTTGTCCTTGCTATTAAGGATGTAAATCAAGCTCACGGGCATTACCCTGTATTTCCACCTCCGCCTCTGGACAGACAAATGGAAAGGTTCACCAACACATCCTCACCATAAATGGGGCTGGCAGGGTAAAAGTCAGAGCTGAGCCTCCCTGTAAAAGACCCCACAGAGCAGAACAGCAAGACAAACACCTGACATCTCAGGTATGCAGCACAACCACAGTGCAAATTTATCCCATGTTCCTCCAACTGTATCCCAGCACCACTCCCCTGCCCCGGGCCAAGCGCCGATTGCCCAGCTGGGTTTGGCATGGGCTGTGGTCCCGCTTTGGGGTCACAGTGGCAGGAGGGGAGGCACCCCCACCCCAGCAAGGGCTGTGTAGGGCTATTTTAGGGCTGGGTGCCTGTCCAATCTGCCAGCCCCCCACCAGCGCAGGGCCCTCCAGCCCCAATCTCACAGCAATCTCCAGGGTGGTGGGGAGGTCCCAAAGCCCCTGTCCAGGAGAGGAGAGACCCTTCCAAAACCTCACCAGATGAGTGGTGGTAGCACTGCAGTTTCTGTATGGGATCTGCTAAAAGGGCACACTGCTGACCCAACCCTCCCAGCAAAGCTACAGGCGATGCTGCTGCTCCCCAGCAGTGCTACGGGCAATGCCACTGATCCCCCAGCTGCTGAGGGACAGACACAGGGGACACCACG
>NW_010304055.1:19479-19795 GCF_000700745.2 Antrostomus carolinensis
CCCCAGGACGCCACGAACCCGTAGTGAACCCACAGGGGCCACCCCTGCCCCCTACACCACTGAGACCCAACACTGCTACAGGCACCATTGCTGCCCCTCGGCACAGCCCCGGGACACGGCTGAGCCCACCCCGGCCCGGTGGGACCCTGCCAGACCCCAGCACCCTCAGCACAGCCCCGGGGACACGGCTGAGCTCACCCCTGCCTGGTGGGACCCTGCCAGACCCCGGCACAGCCCCGGGGGGCACCGCGGATCCCCGGCCCGGGCAAAGCCGCGGAGGACGCCGCTGAGCCCCTGTGCTGCGCTATGGGACAGC
>NW_010304056.1:0-272 GCF_000700745.2 Antrostomus carolinensis
AAACCAGGCTGGGATTCTGTGATTCTATGAATTTGGCTGGATAATTTTCCTTTCCCACGGCCTCCTGGCCTGTGGTGTGAGAAGAGTCAGCACAGCACTGTGGCCACAATGGCAAATGTCAGCCAGGGCAGCACGGGAACAGGAATGTGTGACTGAGAGCTGAGCCTGAAAGGAGCCACTCACTCCAAGAAGGACATGGAGGTGCTGGAGCGTGTCCAGAGAAGGGAACGGAGCTGGGGAAGGGTCTGGAGCACAAGTGTGCTGAGTTCCCT
>NW_010304056.1:656-1387 GCF_000700745.2 Antrostomus carolinensis
TGAGTTCATTCTGTTAATTTTGGTAGCTCATTTGCCATCCTACCGCTGCCCTTGAGTGTGGAGTGCTGCTCTTGGAGCAAGAGGAGGCCAGGAGATGTTCCTGATGCTCTCGTGTCACGCAGCCATCACCCGTTTGGGTTTCCAGACAACACACCCTCAGCCATGAGTAATTTTTTCATAAACCATTTGTTCTCACTTGGTGACACACAGATGTTTTCAAGCCTGTTTCCTGAGGGAGCTGAGCTTGTGTGATCATTCTCCTCTGCTGATCTGCCCTTTGCAGATGATTGCTGTCAAATTTCAGACCTCACAGATACAAATTTTTTTAAGTGGTTTGAAAACTGATCCCCATAGAAAGGGATCCCCAGCACAGTTTGGCTGTGTGTCTAACTGCTGAGTCCACATGGGACAGACTGTGGGTGCTGGGACGTGGGAAGAAGCCCCAGTTGGGATGTGGGGAGGGAAATCAAGCAGGGCAGGGAAATAAAACACCTACTTGACAGGCTGAGAGAGTTGGGGCTGTTCAGCCTGGAGAAGAGAAGGCTCCGGGGAGACCTTCTAGTGGCCTCCCAGTACCTGAAGGGGCTCCAGGAAGGCTGGGGAGGGACTTTGGCCAAGGGCAGGGAGTGAGAGAACAAGGGGTGATGGCTTGAAAGTGTCAGAGGGGAGATGGAGCTGAGATGTGAGGAAGAAATTGTTTGGTGTGAGGGTGGTGAGCCAGTGTCCCAGGT
>NW_010304056.1:1522-3191 GCF_000700745.2 Antrostomus carolinensis
ACCCAAACCAGTCTGGGATTCTGTGATTCACAAACTGGGCTTCCCTTCACCTCACCACTTACCAAGCAATCTGCTGTTTGCTTGCACAACTTCCATTCAGTTCCTTCCCCTCCCTGTGTCCTGACAGAGACAGAAATGAAGTTCTTTTTAAATAGCTGATGAAAAGACTCTGCACAGAGGTTTCCTGTGGGTTTTTTTGTGATGTTCTTTTAAATTGTTTCCTCCACGAGGATGTTGCTGATTCTCTCTCAAGGCTCGTTGCAAATAATGAGTTGATTGTATTCCCCAGGTCGTTTGTGTGTTGTAGTTCTGAATATTCTGCAGATAATCAAAAGCTCGTCTCACTCTTCACAAATTCACATGAAAACACATAATTTATTCCCATGATTGTTGCTGGGACCAATTCTCAAGCTTCACAGAATCACAGTATGGCCAAGATTGGAAAAGAGCTTGAAGCTCATGGAGTCCAACCATGAACCCAACACTGACCAGTCCCCTATGACTAACCCATGTCCCTCAGCACTGTGTCTACACGACTCTTCAATCCCTCCAGGGATGGGGACTCCACCACTGCCCTGGCCAACCCCTTCCAGTGCCTCAGAACCCTTGCAGCAAAGAAATTCTTCCTCACATCCCATCTCAACTGCCCTGGCCACAACTGGAGCCCATTTCCTCTTGTCCTGTCCCTTGGGCCTTGGTTGAACAGCCCCCCCCCCACCTCTCTCCACCCTCCTCCAAGGGACTTGCACAGAGCCACAAGGTCTCCCCTCAGCCTCCTTTGCTCCAGGCTCAACACCCCCAGTTCCCTCAGCCACAAGGGAACTCAGCACACTTGTGCTCCAGACCCTTCCCCAGCTCCGTTGCCCTTCTCTGGACATGCTCCAGCAGCCTCATTCCTCAACTGAACATGGTTTTGAACAGCTTCAGAGCTCTTAGCTGCCTTTTGTTTCTCACTAGGATGCCGGTCAGAAGCATTTTGGTGCCGTAGTTTGCAAGTCTTGTGGTATGATCTACACAGCAGCCAGCCTGGAGGATGAAGCTCAACACATCCAGCACCACGAGAGATTCCTCGAGGGACTCAGATACGTGGTAAGGAGATGGCTCAAGGTGGGGGAAGCTGTGTGTGATCTCCAGGTACAAAGTGGACATGGGTTTTGTCATCCAGAGGGGAGGTTCAAGTGTCAGTTAAAGGCAGTTCCAGCAACTGTCTGCCTTCATCAGGTTGATGAATGTAACTTGACTTTATTCCTGAAAGCTGAAGTGGTTCAAGTTACAGCTTCATCTGCCAGAGTCTTCACTGAATCACTTCCTCTCTCTTCTTACACCACTAACTTCTTCTTTCTTTGTTTTGGTTTGGTTTGTTTTCCCCCTCTGTGGCAGGGTTGGAAGAAAGAACGGGTTGTGGCAGATTTCTGGGATGGGAAAATTGTATTGATTCTTCCAAATGACCCAAAATATGCCGTCAAGAAGGTACATGTTTGTTTATTTTGGGGTTGATATTGTAGATTAGCTCTCTGCTGGCTCAGCTCCCAGAACTACCTCAGTGTGTGATCATAGATTGCTTGTTAGTGCACGGGGTGGGACAGGAGAGCTGAGTGGGGTTGTGGCAGCAATCCAGGTCACTGTGGACACCCACCCTGACACATCCTAACCCTGCCTTGAAGCTCTT
>NW_010304057.1:0-2055 GCF_000700745.2 Antrostomus carolinensis
TGCTGGCTCATGTTTAGCTGGGTGTCAACCAACACCCCCAGCTCCTTTACGCCAAGCAGCTCTCCAGCCACTTCTCCCCAAGCCTGTAGCGTTGCACGGGGTTGTTGTGACCCAAGTGCAGGACCTGGCACTTGGCCTTTTAAATCTCATATAATTGGTGTTGGCCCATCGATCAAGGCTGCCCAGAAGAGGCTTAAGAGGTATTGTTATTCTTACCCCAGTGCCAATGGCTTACCAGCCAAATGGGATATACTGGCTACACCAATGATGACCACGACCTGCAGTGGTGTATTTTGCTGCAGTTAATGAGATGACAGGATCCCACAAGCTTTTCTCATTTAACATCAGCTCCTTCAGGGCCAGGTTAGCACAGGAAGGCACTTGTAAGCTAGTCACTATCAGTTTACTGGCCAGTGTGGTGTCTTTGTAGAGACAACAAAATTCTGAACAGACTAAATCTACTTAAAGCTTTAATATTTTATGAAGAATGAACAGCCTCAGATGCTCTTTAAATAACCACGACTTGTTCAGAGAACACAGCCTACAAGCTGAAAGTCTGGGCTGTAGTCAAGACAAGAACTCATAAGATATCCTTGCCAGGATAATGGCACGTGAACAAACAGGAGTGCTCCTGCCATGGCACTGCTAGGTGATAACAAATTCCCTGCTCTAAAGAGCAACAAGCCAGCAAGGCTTGCTAGGCTTCTACCAAGCTTTTCTGAGACTTGCTAGGTCACATCCCACCCTATAGCAAGGTTTCTGTGAGACCTGTTGTCTCAACCGTGTAAGTTTTCCCTTCCCTTAGTGCTGAGACTGCAAGAGGTGTGATACACAATTTATCAGCAAGGTGACGCTGGCAGAAGTGCCATTACACATTCTTTGCTATCTGTGCAGAGCTATTGTAGGGGTTTTTGTGTGTCTATATGTATATGGTCATATATATGGGGAAAATTGACCAAAGCCATATATATTTTATATTTAAAAATATGTGATGTATTTACATAAAAATATATGGCTTTGGTCAATTTTTGCTTCCCTGCACTTTTTTTTTTTTTAACAGCTCTCACTACAGCTGTATAAAAGTAAAACTGCACTATGAGATGCACAGTCACATCATATTACACAAGGCACTGCAGCCCAATTGGGTATACCAGAGCCTTAGCTTGGCAGGAAAACAGGAGACACAGCACAATGAAGCCAGCAACAGGACATTATAGTCTCCTTTAGCTCTCCCACATCACCTTAACCGGGTGGAGATGTGTGTACTAGGCAATCATTTAATGGTTATAATGAAAAACTCGTGATGCAGGGTAATTCAGATATTCAGCTCTCTGGTGGATGAGTTGCAGGGCAGGGAAAAAAAGAAAAAAGCAACAACAAAAAAAAAAGCATAACCATCTTCAGCAATCTGTCACAACTGAAGTGAGAACAATCATCAGTTTGGATTGACCAAGGAAAATCATGGATCCAAATTAGAAAACATAGCTCAATTACATTTCCTGTATCACAGCCTGTGTCTGGAGATTAGATTTTCAACAGTCATGCTAAAGCAATTGATTTTACACTACCAAGAGTTTATGGTAACAGAGATGTGCTCCTCAAAGACCTGGAAACCATCTGTGAAGCATTTATATAAAAACATATGGCTGCGGTCAATTTTTGCTTCCTTTCCTCTTTTTTTTTTTTTTTTAAACAGCTCTCACTACAGCTGTAAAAAAGTCAAATTATATCGAGACACATAGTCCACATAGTCACATCATAATTAAAAAGTCACAACAGAGACATGCTCCTCAAAGACCCGGAAGCCACCCAAGTACCAACCTGTAACCTGTTTGCCCTGCAGCTGGAAAAAAATTCCCACTCAAAACTGCACAGAAAACAAGAACTGGAAATTTATTTCTTCATCTGAATATTGTCAGAACTCATAAAATAGAGTTATAAAAACACTTGTTACCCTCAAAAAAGATTCTGCAAGTATGCCACAGCATGGGTGTATCAGTTACATAATCACAGAATCACAGAATGAATCACAGAACGTTGGGGATTGGAAGGGAC
>NW_010304058.1:0-1513 GCF_000700745.2 Antrostomus carolinensis
GCAGATTGGCGCTGGTCCCTGGGGGTTTTTCGCCTTCCTCTGCAGCATCGAGCGTGACCACTCGTCAGGGCTCCTCTGGTCCGTGGTGGCTGTTGACTGCCCACTGCTCGTGCCCCACGGAGATGGCCTCTGGGGCCCCGCAGCTGGGGACAGGAAGGCTTTTTTCCCCCCGGGGTGGCAGCAGGCTGGTCCGTGTCCCCGGGGGTTTTTTGCCTTCCTCTGCAGCAGCCAGCACGGCCCCTTGTCAAGGCTCCCCTGGCCCCTCGGGCTGGGTTCCTGCTGCTGCTCCAGCACCTCCAAGGTGCCGCTCCTGCCCGGGCTCTCTTGCCCGGTGCCATGTGTGGCAGGAGCGAGCTCTGCTCTTCCTGGGGCTGCATTTGCCCCAGAATTCCTCTTGGTCTGCCTCTGGGGTTGTGGTTGGTGGGTGTTTGTTAAAAAAACCCCCTAGATTAAAAAAAAACCCTAATTAAAAAAAAGGTTTAAAATAAGGTAAAAATAAGGTAGAAAACTGAAAAAGAAAATAATTAAAAATAAGCTAGAAAGTTTAAAATACAAGGTAAAGATGTTAAAAAATAATAAGATGGAAAGTTATGCAAAGGCAAAGAGACAATGAAAGGTAAAAACGGTTGGAAGCAGGTAAAAACGGTTGGAAGCAGGTAAAAACGGTTGGAAGCAGGTAAAAACGGTTGGAAGCAGGTAAAAACGGTTGGAAGCAGGTAAAAAAGGGTGGAAGCAGGTAAAAACGGTTGGAAGCAGGTAAAAACGGTTGGAAGCAGGTGGTAAGATGGCAAAAATGTTGAACAAAGGTGAAAATGTTGAAAAAAGGTAAAAATATTGCAAAAAAAAATACGGAAAAAATGTTAGAAAAAAGGAAAGTAAAATGTTAAAATTTAAAAAATGGAATGTAAAAATGTTAAATGTTGAAAGTTTGATGTTAGAAAAGAATAAGGTATAAACATAAAAATGTAAAAAATATGGTAAGAATGTTAAAAAGTTGAAATGGCATTTGGTAGAAATGTTTGAAAAGATTAAAGTAAAAATGTTCAAAAATATGGTAAAAATGTTAGAAAAGAATACAGTAAAAATGTTGGAAAAAGGAAGGTGAAACTGTTTAGGAAAAAAGCTAAAAATGTTGGAAAAAATGTAGGTGAAAATGTTGAAAAACAAAGGTAAGATGGTAAAAATGGAGTAAAAATGTTGAAAAGAGGTAAAAATATTGCGAAAAAAGAATACAGTAAAAATGTTGGAGAAAGGAAGGTGGAAATGGTTTTTAATAAGGTTAAAATGTAAAAAAAGTAAGAAGGTAAAAATGGTAAAATGTTAAAATAAGGTAAAAATGGTAAAATGATATGGCAAAAATGTTCAAAAAATACAGTAAAAATTTTTAAATGTTCAAAAAGACTACAGGAAAAAATATAAAAATGTTAAAAAAGAATATGGCAAAAAATGTGGAAAAAAGGAAGGTGAAAATGCTTTTTAAAAAATACAGTAAAAATGTTGGGAAAAGGGTGAA
>NW_010304059.1:0-4790 GCF_000700745.2 Antrostomus carolinensis
GGTCGCTGGAGCAGAGCCCGCCCCGCCCCGGCCCTGCCCCGCTCACCTGCCGGCGCCCTCAGGGCAGCTGGGCCCAGGGCTCCGCACTGCGGCGCTGTGAGGGGGCAGCGCGGGAGCTGACCCAGCGCCTGGCTGGGGGGCAAGGGAGAAAACCCGTCCCGGAGCAGAGAGTCACTGATCACCTCCCAGGGACAGGAGTCTCTTTCCTTACACTCTCTGTCCTCACTTGCTGAAGCCAGTTCCTCATCCAGAGCTGTAATAAATAGTTAGCAGTTTTGCTAATTAGACAAAGCAAACCAAACAGATTTCAGTTTCTTTATTGATTAGTTTTTACATTATTATTTTATTTTTATTTTCAGTTGAATCTACAGGTACCTTTTTGAAACGGACAGGGGTGTCCTGCAAATGAAATAATCACAGTCCTTGGTTAAGCAACACTATAAAAAAAAACAAAACAAAACCAAACCAACAACAAACCAAAAAGTCCTTTTCAAAACCATGAGGGAACAGTAGTATTAACTGGGGAACAGTTAATGGAGAGACATAACCACAGCCAAAGCAGGGGACTGCTGTTGAGGAAGGAGTAAGGAAAGCAAGAGACAACCACAGAGATGTACATCTATTAGCAATTAGCACTTGCAGGAATCCTCTCTCAGGCCCAGCAGTCCATTTTAAAACAGACATTCACAATGCATTTTATCAGCCACAGCCTCAAGCTGTGATAATTCAGTACTAGCCAGACTCAGAAAGGCTAGATGACATCCAGTGACATTCTGGAAGAGGTTAGTTGGTTAGCTGCATCTTTATCAACTCCCTTTACTGAGCATCAACACCAGGACAGAAAAAACAAACACACCAATACCACAACAAACAGAAAAACCCCACCTCCTGTTTCAGACCCTATCTGTACCTACCCTGCTATGGTTTCGTTTTACATCTCAGTCTTAACCCCACCACCCAGCACGCTCAGTTCTGTAGAGCATCCTTTTCAGAAGCTGCCACGCTCAGGTGGCCCAACCTCATTCACAGGTTACAGCCAAGTAGAGCTTCATACTTTGAAAAACACAGCTAGGCTTTAAAAGTACTCAGAATAAGCAGATAGCAAATTTTTCCTCCTAGCCTTTAAAAATACAGAGTAATTCTGAGGTTAAACTGAACCACCCAAGTCAGAAAGCAGGATAAAAAGTAACTTTGGAGTTATCTATCCATTTTGGAAAGTCTTCATTTATTGCAGTGATTATTTAAGAAGCATACACTATGGTATTAAAAAAAAAAAAGCCATAACATGCAGACAGGAGATCTTTTCAGGAGATTGAGCAGAAGCAAATGTAGATTTACAATTAGCTTTAATATAATACTAGTTAAAAGCTGATAGCAGATCTTAAGTTCACTTTTGATGCTTTGAAAGAACATGTATGCACATGAATTGTTCAGGAATTTAAGGCAATTTGCATATTAAGATAAAAAAACCCCACTGGATTAACAGATTTTTTTATGTTGTGCTCAAAATGTTAGCTGAATTGAAACCATTTACATATATTTCATCTCAAAGGACTGAGAGTCATAAATAGCAGCTGCTCCTCGATAAAAATACAGTCCTGAGAACAAGCTAGTAGCAATGCTTAAGCTATGACATCTTCCATGTCAGAGTATAAGCTATTTTTGCAATAAGGAGCAGTATTTACCAGGTGTTCAACAGGCAAAGGCATTCTAAACATGCAACAGCTCCCAACAGAAGTCTGAAATTACTTCCAGTATCTTGCTTACAATAGTTTATTTGCACACTGCAGAAAGATCAAGAAATCCTGCTACGCATTTGTGATCACTAATATTTCAAACACAACAACCAAGGGATACAACATAAGGACAGGCAGCAAAAGGTGTTTTACAAAAAAAAACCCCAAAACACCCAAATAAAACAAACCCCAAAACAAGAGTCTTTTAGTAATTGGTTAGATTGTTTGCAAGGTAATTGGAACACTTTTCCCTCCCCAACCCCTGGGAATTATTCCCGCCCCTTATATCTATGCTATGAGCAAACAACACTGGAGTGTTTAAATTCAGTGCAAGAAGAGTAATTTCAGGACATTTAACTTCACTCTAAACAAAGGCAAAAGTTTATCTATATAGACATCCAAACGCCAACATATTTGGTACAGTGTAATGAAGTTACATAGATTTCACCCTCAGAGGTATGCTCTTGTAGTGATCACCTGCATTCCACAAAAAAAAGTGTTTGAAACGGTATAATATGGTAGACTCAACGCATTAAAAAATTTATTCAGCTGGAATTGGAACTCCCTAACATTCACAATATAATTTAGGATGCATTTGTTACATGAAGAGCAGATAAAAAGACTTAAACAGTTTCACATACCAGTTAAGATATTCCACATGCTCCTTCCCCACCTACAATACTGACATCTTGGTTGGTTACTTGCTTCTTTTTTTTTTTTTTCTTTTCTTTACAAATACTCAGTTCAACTTGTCTACGTGACTACCTCCTCCATTCCTACAGGAGTAGACATACAGTGATAACAGTGAGAGGATATGGGACACTGTCCTATCCAGTGTTTGGACCCTGGAAAGGAGTAGGCCTAGCTATAAAAACAGAGTTCGATGATGAGCTGAACATGAAGCACTTCAATAACTGAGGCAAAGCTGCACTCAGAAAAAGCTGTACAGTCACAGAGAAACAAAAGCATCAGTGGCCAAACAGAGGGGAAAGGGGGAAGTAGCCTAACCCCGCCCCCAGCAATCCATTTGCTTTACAAACAAGAGTTCAAGAACTAACAAAATCCATTATTTGCAAGGTCCGCAGGATTAAACGTCACATTAAGATGACCCACTCCAAATCCTAGATCGTTTGTCAACATTTAACAGGGCTTTAGCCATGCACAGTATGTATATTCTATAGACTAACTCCTTCCTTCCACCCCTTCTTCCTCTTTCCCCTCCCCCCAAAAGAATGAAGTTGATTAGAGAGTTTCACTACTTGTTTCCCCCATACATCCCCTCCACTTTTCTTTTCAGGGCAGAGGGGTTGTCAAATACATTGACAACTTTTCTTTACACGATTATCAAATTTTAAGGGATATAAAGACATTGGTGCATTTAGGAATTTACATATTTGTAAAAAAAACTAGTTATAAAACTGCATTTTATCACCTAGCACTTTCAAGATTGTTATTTTTCACTAATTAATATATTAAATTAAGCCAAGGTTTGAGACCAGAAAAGTCCTACCAATCTACTTAAAAACAGAAAAGAATATTTAAAACAAAAAAAATGAAAAGGTTAGTTATGTTACATTCCAAAATCCACATCCCATTATATTAAATGCATTCTTTCTACAGGAATGATGTTCTTTAAAACAGATGATTGCAAATATTTTACTGCTAGACACTCCATTACATTGGATAGTGTGACTGGAACCTGTGGATGGTGAAATCTTGAGGTTTGTCCAAGTTTCAATGTAAGGTGTCCAAGGTCCTCTCCCAGAACCATGTTTCCAAAAAAAAAAAAAAAAAAAAAAGAAAAAAAATCACAGATCAAGTTCTTACGACTTTTTTCAATCTTTCCTTGGCTTTCTGTTTCTGGGTGATCTATTCACAGTCTCCTCCTCCTGCAAGAAAGTAATTTGTGTAAACATCAAGGAAATAAAATCTAAGAATACCCTTAAAAACTGTTTTGAGAAAAAGTACAAAGAATAATTTACTTTCAGTTCTACGTTAGGATTTAACTTCTGAAAGGAGCTACTGTTGTTATCACCCTTCCTTTCTACACAAACACACAAATCCTCTTGTTTTCACAGTGGATGCACACTATTTGCTGAGAGTACTCAATAGCTGCTGCTGCTGTGAGAATCCCTTTAACTTCAAGCAACACCCCACCCATTTTTAAGTCAGCCATTATGTCAGTGTGGAGCACTTAAGAGGTCATATCCTGACTGCGTACAAAGCTGAATAAGCCTCAGGAAAGATGCATTCCCACACAATCCCACTCCTCCCACGATGCTGAGGCTCCTGCAGAGCCTTTAGCAAGGTGCCCAGCTCTGCTGAAGTTGGCCACAGCGATTACTATTCTGCAGGGTGATTAAGTTTTCCAGAGTTCTGACACTGGGAGGGAGTACCAGATGAGCCACGTTAACTTGTAACACTTCAGCAAGGCTTGTCCTACATTACTTAAGGAAAAAAAGTGTGCAAGACTTCTCTCAAAAATTAAGCACTCTTACCTCTGATGCAGGTTTCCTGTCTTCTTCCTCCTCCTCTTCCTCCTCCTCTTGACTAGCACTTCCTATATCAGCATCACTTTTCTGCTTCTCTTCTAAGGGAGGGGAGAAAAAAAGAAAAAAAAAAAATTCATTCTCATTTCTGACTTATCTTCAGTTCACCACTGGCTCCACTCCATGTCTTCCAATCCTTTTTTATTCTATCAGAGAGAAAACTCAAACTGTTTCAAGATTATCTAGTTCACCTACCTAGCTTTTCCTCATTTGCTTCCTCTTCTTCCTCCTCCTCTTCCTTGTCCCCTTTATCTTTTTCTTCTTCTTTCTCCTCATCCATCACATCAGGCTGAGGAGCATCAGTCTTTTTGTATTCTGCAGCACTTGGCTGTTTCTAAGAAAAAAAAAATGTCAAAACCAGGCAATTATTTGTGACCTTAAGGCACATTTTGCTGAATCTCTTTTTAAACATTATACTATTTATTATCAGAGGAAACGTGTACCTTCCCAGAACAGCAGAAAAGGACAACAAGGAACACTGGCAAAGCCACAGTGAGGATGTAGA
>NW_010304060.1:0-5395 GCF_000700745.2 Antrostomus carolinensis
GGAGCCGCCCGCCGCCAACCAGGGCGCTCCCCGCCCCCAGTAGCGGCTCCGGCACCGCCTCACGCCGGGACCGACAGACCGACCGAGGTGCTGCTGCGGGGAAACCCCTGCAGATGCCGCCCGGCGCCCCCCGAGGCTCCAGCGGCGCAAGGGCGGCCGGCGCCAGCGCCCGCCTTGGAGCACAGGCCGCAGCGCCTGGCCAGGTGTCTTTGGAAAATTACCCAACGTTTTCTTAAACAGTAAAGTAATTAACAAACAAAAAACCCCAAAGGTCACTTTTTGGTATATAAGCATTTCGGGTTTAGCTGGAGAGGGCAACATCTATGTCATGTGCCTTCCACAGTCCTTCCCAGTCTGGTATAACGTCAGTAACAAGTAGGTAATTTGCAAGCACTTGGCTACCAAATGCAGATGGGTTTTGTTTTGGGTTTTCTTTCCTGAGTCCAGGAGTTGTTTCGCCAGCAAAAGGGAAATCTTGTCCTTGTGAAAATGATTATTGCAAAAATGGCAATTGTAAAATGCCAGCTCAAGGTAGCAGTCGTGCTTCCACTAAGGTTTTGGAACAACATCATTTTTGTAGGGGAAAGGAGGAAAATACAATAAAAACCATTCCTTGCCACATGACTTTCACCCAACAGTAACTGCCTTGTCAATTTACACCAGCTGGAGTCCAGGAGTCTGTTCAGGACTTTCAACAAACTTCTGGATCCCCCTTTAACACTTCACAGTACCTTCTGACTTCTAACATGGAAAGAAATTGACAAAAGGTTTAACCATATGCAAACACAGGGAAAATATTTTGAGTTCTCTGGTTGTTGGTTGATTTTCCCTCTGTTTTGTGTTCAGACATGTCTAGGAAACTGACACCATTATTGTGTACTATGTGTTCCAGTGACCTACTTAAAATGCTGGACTATGTCCAGCTTGAAGAGAGATCGAATGGTTGGTTATATGTGGTTTAACCTTCCCGCTGAATCAGACAATGCATCCTCACTTAGCATAAGCAAAGTCTCCAACAAGCAAAGTCACCAGTTCCTTGTGCTCAATTCAATACGTGCATATTTAACATTCAGTGTGATCCTCTTCCGACAGGTTCCCCAGTTTCAGGGGAACCCTTTTCAGGGTTCCAGCTCTACACATTCCAGCTCATTTTCTGCAACACTAGGGATAATTTTCCAGCGACTTTCTGCTTTCCAAAGGAGCTTTACTCTCTCCAAGTTTCTCCAGTTAGAGGAAGCATCAATACCAGGGAGCTGTCAGCTAACACTTGAATCCATGCTTTGTAGTACAATGTAAAGCAAAGAGTCATCTCAAGAAATGAAGCAGCAGCAGCATGCAAGACCCACACATTTCGACTGTTCAGCTCTTCAAGAGCACAAAGTTTCCAGTATCCAAAATAACTTACTTAGAAATATCTCACGTAGCTGTGAGCAGCTCACCAGGCGTGAGTTATTAGGCTTAACTACCCTGAAAAGCTAAGTCACTCTGTTTTCATCATTTCTATTCTGCTGGTAAGGAGGAACAGACCCTTGAATTACTGGTGGCGTGGCTCCACTGTGCTCTGCTGTGTGCCTACATCCAGAGATCTTGCAGACACCAAAAAAGCAATCGCAGGGTTAGAAATTGCTAGGGAGAGAATAAAAAAACAAACTAGAAAACATCACATGTCACTGTATAAATACACCTGGGCCTTGAACACTGTGTGCAGTGTTCATCCCCACACAAAAATAATACAGCGGGACTGCCAAAGGCGTGAGGTAGGTAGGATAAGATGGATGGCCAAAGGTACAGAGGAGCTTCTCTGTGAAGCCATTAAAAACAGCAGGTAACTTCACTCTCAAAGAGAAACTGCTGGAATTTGACAGAAATGTCTAAAATAAATGTGTCCCTACAAAAAATTAAGGGGTATCAACTGAAACAAGCAGATGGCACATCCAAACCAAAATTAATTATTTAACCCATGGAGCTCATCATCTTAGGACATTTTAGGATCTTGAAAATTACATTTGTTCAAAAGCAGCTGGACTAAATCATGGCAGGAAAAAACAAGCAAAACAGACAAAAACAAACAGCAAAAGTTTCAAAACACAAAACTTCTGGCTAACAAAGTCCCTGAACCACAAAGTGACTGGAGACTGGGACACTATTCTGGGGAAATTACACTTAAATTCCCTGGGTACTGGCTGAGGACCAGGTACAACCATTTTTACTGTGGTGCCTCAGCAGGTTTCTGCAATTGGTAAGTTGGTTTTTTTTAAGTGCTGGATTTATGTTCACAAACTGTACAGTACTGAGAAATCAACATCCACCAGTGAAAATCCCTCTCAAAGGAAATCCTCTAACCCATGCTGTTGGAAATTTTAATGTTGAGCTGTAGCTTTTAATCTTGAGCTAAGGGTCTGTATGCCTATATCCAGTAAGCAGAATGTTTTATATTTTACTTCAGAGGGAGATGATGAGCTCTCAGAAATTGATTATTCAGAGCAATATAGAATTTTACCACTCTGTGGCGCCAAACAATTAAAAAGAGGTTGTGCTTTTAAAGAAAGAAGAAGCCTTTACTAATAACTGAATTAGCTGCAGATTCTTCCATTCAGAGTTACCAGAGCACAAATACTAGAGGCTATTTAGATAAGATGCCATTTTTCTATCACTGAAAGACAAGCCATAGCCTTGAAAGAGCAACATTTTAAGACATGTCATGGTAATAACATGAATTGAATAGAAATGATCTTTCTGCCTTCCCCTCCTCCACTTAAATAAAAGCTTTAAAGCTGTTTTTTTGTCAAGAAATATCAAGATGCTTTTTAATTAATTTGAAGAGCACCTGAAGATTATCTATTTATATATCAGTTTTGCAATTGCAACTAGTATAAACAATATCATGGGAACTTTTTCCTGATTGCAAGTCTCAAATATATACATCGTCCTTTCAAAGAATTCACATAGAAATGAATTTACAGAGACATTGTGTAATCTAAGATTTGGGATCACAAGATTTTTTGGGAGTGTATTTGCCAACTGTAGACACACATACCAGTTTAAAATACCTAAACTCAAATGGTTGCAGTGTTTATGTGAGACAGGACCAGAACAAGCCCTACTTGTCATGATGGAGGTAAGGTTCTGATCCAGCGTGTCAGAATCACATTCTACACACTCAGCAAAGTCTGATAACCCCCAAAATTTTAAATTTTAGTTGCAGGTTTGATAATGACTTGATCATCTCCGAAATGGAGCTAGTGGCATTTTTTGCATTAGCTTCCACACTCTAGAGTAGATGTTTTGGAATACAGTGTTCATAATACTTCAAAACAAATTAGGTTATTGTTTAATAAGACAACCAGAAACTTAGAACTTACTTTCTTGAATTAAAGTCAATTATGAACAGTGAAAACCATGCAACACGCACATCTTCAGTCCACATCTGGAGGCTAATATTTAGAGTCCACATTAGAGAGGAAAATATTTCATGGGGTTTTGACTTTGGTTTACTTCTGTAGTGAGCCAGCTAACAGATGATCATTCCGAGGTGCAAATACCTGGTCTTGCAGTTTGCTTCTACAACGTACTGTGTACCAGTTTTTTGCATTTTCTGCACATATTTGCAATACTCCAACTCAGGTTTATTACTGTTTGTATGTTGTAACTTCCAACAGCAAGAACTCTCTTCCTGAGAGAGTGCTTATGTGTACAATAGTTTTCTATGTCTTTTCCTGGAAGATTTATGGCTTTCCCCCTTGCATTCTAATTACAAAACAAAGTTGTATTTTGTTCTAGGTGTCCCAGTTCTTCTACTGGTAATTTTATTCCCTTCAGTAACTGAACACAGATTCTAGCCACCTGTACGTACTTTACAGATAAGGGCAGTTCAGAGAAAATCCTAAATATCCCTATTCCTTCTTCCAGAATATTTTTTGCATGCCTCTTTATGTAGGAGCATTGAGAGCTGCGTGGCTGCAGAGCATTTGTGTTATCTGAGGCCAAAGAAAATGTCAAATCCACAAAACAAACAGAAAGAAACACTCATTTAGTGAACAGGCTTTGCTCTCCCTCTTGCGGTTTAAGCAAGTCCTTCACGCAGCCCTGGCTTTCCCCTTGCTCAGCGCACTCTGCATTCAAACGGCGTCCGCAGTCTGCGGCGTATCTACAGAGAACGTGTCACTACTCAAGAGAAGGATATGGCCAAAGTTTTCATTAAACACCAATGCTAAATCATTTTGTATAGCAGCTGTTAGGGACCAAATGATGATTTTTATTCTTCTGGATAAATTTTTTTTTTTTTGTTAATTTGTTTTTAATGTAGCTTGAACACTCTAGAAAAGAGGTATCAGGTGAAAAACAATTCACATCTTGCTATGCCAGCAATCATGTTTTTAATACATTTTTCAGCGACAAGTGTTCAAGAAATACATGAGGCACTTACTTAGAAAAGTACCAGCAAATGAATCAGTTTCAGTGAAGTTGTTTGGATACTTTAAGGTCACTGCAAGTGAGTGGAAAATTGGAGGCTGTAACTGAACTGAATAGGAAAAAATGAAATTGTGTGTATAACCAGACGGGGAACATTTGAGCTTTCAAGAATTTTTTTTTTTTTTTTTCAAACAGAAAAAAAAAAATTACTCTCGCTGACTCACAAACGATTGTGAAAGAGCAGTTGTGCATACACAAGACAACTCTGCACACCTACATTAGAAAGAAACCCCAGGAGAAGGGTAAAGTGCAGTGTGCTTATGTGCCAGAAGCATCTGTGAAACATTTTGCCTCTCTCAATCATAACCCAAAGAAAACACAATCCCCACGTCTCAGCCCAAATCAGTGGGTATATGAGGAAGATCCCTGGATGTGTCAGCCAAGCAACATACTCACCATTTTTTCCCATTACTGTTCAATACTTGAGGCAGCCTTTCAGAAGAGGCTGAGGTGGCTGGTTACCTGAGATGTACCCAGAGCTCTTTTCAGCCGGAGGGGACCAAGAGGCCGCTGCCAACATGACTCACCAGCACGCGCACCTGCTGCCCGCCGGTTCGGTACTAAAACGCGAACTGTGTCGTTACCGATTGGACGCGGCAGCTCTGCAAGGCCCGTTCACCCGGTAATATCCCCGCAACTGCCCTGGTGACTGCTCGGTTCCAGCCCTCGGGTGTACGCTCGACAAATGACCTTTCACAGAACGTGAGATTTAAATCGCCCGAAGTTCAGTGTCGGAGCTGATGAACTTCAGGACAAGCGGACGCCTCGTCCTAACATAGTCTCTCCCCTGTAGAAACTGACGCAAAGTCAGAGGAAGAATTTGTAATTCACAAAGGAACCTGAAAGCCGGGGAGGGGAAGGGGTACAGGCAGCCCGTCCCTTCCGAGGCGGGGAGCGGAGGGAGGCAGGGTCTGGCCTGCGG
>NW_010304061.1:0-4303 GCF_000700745.2 Antrostomus carolinensis
TACTGACCCTTGAGGGACCCCACTAGATACGAGTCCCCAGTTCCTCGGGTCTAGAGAATTGTGACTGGTATTCCAGCATTGTCTGGGTGCTTTCTGTGGCCATGAACTCGATCTGCTCTATTGCAGTGGTTTTGTATTTTTTCACCAGGACTCCCACTTGCAGTGGTCTGCTAGAGCATGTACAGCCACAGAAACTGTTCCTCATCTCTATTAAAAATATTCAAAATGATGCAGGGAGTAGAAGTTTGAGTTAATTACAAATTATTCTCGATTTCACTAGCATTTTATTAACAAATCCACATTAATCCAGTATTAAAGCAGGGTGGGATTATAGGATTTCTCTCATCTGAAGCTTGGAGCAAGGGAAGTCTATAATAAACCTACCTATTCATTTGACACAAAGCTGTTCTATCAAATCTAACACAACATGTGGCCCACCCCCCCTTCCTTGTGACATACGTATGCAATTCTATACAATAGAAATGGTATATTTTTATGATTAACTAGAATGGATACAAAAACGATCTGGGGTAAAATTCCCTTTACAGCACCTCTGGCCTTGAAGACACTTTTTGGCTTTCCAGGCTGTGCAGGTGACCTCCTGGGGACATCTTCCACCTCATGGAGACCTTCCAGCTCCCCACTTGAGTCTATTTCCACTACCAGAAGAGCTGACCCCATAGCAATGTATTTAATTGCACACATTTGCTTAAAAGCAAGATGAGATCATGTGAAAGGATGCTTCCTCTGCAAATTGAGGTTTACACCACAAGGTAGGACTCATCAGAGGAAGAAAAGGATCTGAGCATGTTTGGAGAGAGCTGGAGAAATAAGATGGAAAGGTAGAACTGTTTCATCTTGATCCCACCATGGTCCTCAAAATTGTCTTGAAAGTTTTCACAGAAAGGAGCTAGCTAAAGGACTGGAATAGTTTGCTTTAAGTTCTAATCCTTTTAATAAAATGTAAGGGTCAGAATTTCACGTTGGCAGTGAACATTTTGCTAAATAGGGCATGATGAGCTTGCTGTTCTGCTCCTGGACTGGTTGCTCATGCTTGTGTGTCACAGCGTATAATAATTGCGTGAAATTGCCGTCTCTGCTGGGGTTGGTGCAGGTTGATCAGTCCGAAGTGTAACAGCTCCTGAGCTGAAATTATTCTTCTTAATTTTACAGACCCCTCCAACAATAAAAACATTTCCCTTGTCCAAAAAAAAAAAAAAAAAATCCATGAAAAAATGAAGAAAAAATTCAGGTTTTGCAGACCTTTATTGTCTCACTCGTGGGGGCACCAGGAATATCTGAACACTGAAATTATTTCATTTTATATCTAGAAAAACTATCCATTTTCCCACAGGTTTTTGATGAAATAAAAAGGGAATTTGCTTATGGATAATTCTACTGATTCAAAAAGCTACGTTTCTGTCTCAGAAATCGGCATTTTCAGACAAGTCTCGTTGCTGTTTCTCTTCGTTTAGCTGTGACAACAGGCTTGGGGCTATGAAGAAATGAGACTAGCTGCCTCCCAGGCACATCAGCTGCCTGAGACGTGAAGGTGATGGGGCTCAGGAAAGGAGTTCCTTCAGAGCTGTGGTGGGTTTTAATGTCTCTTTATATTACCTGCTGTTCAGGTCTGCTTTCCCATGAATATTTTTGAGATTAATAATCAAGTGAACATGTGTTAGAGAAGAGAGATTAAGCCTGTTGCCACCTCACTAGCAACTGTGCTTCTTTGGAGAGTGAAGGACAGTATTTTTTTATTTTTTTTTGACAGAAGTCTTTTACTTGGCCCTGGGGTCTAGACCTACAGTGCTTGGCCCTTTGGTGCAGATGGTTTCACCTAGCAGGGAGTTAGAGACATTGATGGCCATCAGGAGGTTTTCTGGGACCTTGCACCTATCTGCCCTTTGCATTCAGATCAGTCCTTCTGTCTGACTGAATATCCCAGAGACTTTTCAGGTACCAAAAAGCTGTCTTTGGGTACCCAGCTCCCTCTCCAGTGGGTTAAGGCTGACTCTCTTTCCAGCAAACTCCACTGATAAACCTGCTGTTGGCCTCAATGTCTAGCCTTTGAGCAAGGCAAAGGAAATGCTATCAAAGAACATCAGCTCTTGGCTATCTCTGAGCCAGGAATCTTGACGTGTCCTCAGTGCTCAGAGCCTGGCCAAGCACTATCTCCAAGCCAGACATCCACAGAACTCCTCCAGCTCCTTGCAAAGCCAAGGAGAAGTGAGCAAGAATGATGGTCACACCTGAATGGCAGGGTAGTAGGAGGTGAATGCTGGTTGGGTTTTAAGCAGAGTGGAGCACGTATCCTTGGGTGTTTAGTTTCTGCATGCCCTTCTGGTTCCATCCAATCCACGCTCTAAAGCAGACCCAGCCAAAACCTGTGTTTTTCCTCCCCAGCTGGCATGTCACAAATAATGTCACTTGTAACTGCAATCCAGGAACCCTTTGGTGATATTTTCTGGATGCATCTAAGGAGGCAATCACTGTAGTCCAGAGTGGTCCCTGTACCAAGGCATTGATACACTGCTGTGTATCAATGATACACCACGACCAGGTTGCGGTGAAATAGCCACCACCCTTCAGAGCACCGCTGGGGGCTGCTGTGAGGACTGGGGTGTAGCTTTCTTTAGAAGACAATTTATTGTCTATCTGCTCATTGCCAGGTCTTCAGTGCAGGGAGATGGGGCCTTTTGGTGCTCTGTAATAACAGGTAATTTGGAGCACAAACAACCCTTTTGTGCCTGTCACTTAAGGAGACCCCTGATAAACGTGGCTGTGGAGGGAAGCTGACGTGAATATATGAGATCCTTCCTGCACACAGCCAGTGCCAGGATCCTAGGCAAAATGCACCATCTGCATCAGGTCCTATTAAGTAAATTAATGCTCTGGAATTTTTTAAAAATAAAAATGTAGTAAAAAGAGGAAGAGCCCAAGGAAGTTCTTTTATAAATTAGTCACAACTTGCAAGAAAAATTATGCAATCCAGGACAACAAATGAGCCCAAGGCTGAGACATCCATTAAACTGACTGTCTGTATCAAGAAGTTTCTTTTCTCCGACTTCTGCTCAGGCTCCTCTTCTGAGTTTTTTTGGGCATGGGTCGAGATGCAGATGCACGTGCTCACTTACGCAGAAGGCAATGATCTCCTACCTGATCCTAAGCCTGATCTTGGAGCTGGAGGGGAGGCAGCAGTGCCTATGGGGAGCAGCACCCAGGGGACCAGCAGCCTTTTTTTCAGGGAGGGAATGTTGGACAGACCTTGCTGTCATCCTGGACAAGCCATGTTGAGGACAACACCAGATCTGAGCCAGGGAAAGCAGAAGCATCTTCCACAGGACCCCATCTCATGGGCAGTGAAGTGGACTGGGGCATGATAGGAGCAGAGGAAATGGCAGGAAGATGTGGCAGGGGAGGGTGGGGTTGGCCATGAGGAAAAGGTTCTTCAGGCAGAGGGTGGTGGAGCACTGGGACAGGCTCCCCAGGGAGGTGGTCATGGCACCAAGCCTGACAAGATTGCAGAAGCATTTGGCCAAGGCCCTCAGACACATGGTCTGAATGTTGAGATTGTCCTGTGCAGGGACAGGAGTTGGACACCATGATCCTGGTGGGTCCCTTCCAACTCACAACATTCGTGATTCTAAGATTCTACGATGCCCATGAGAAATGCTGGGCTGTCCATGCTTGTCCCTTGCTGGTGACACAAGTCCTTCATCTACCAGCCTGCCCAGGTTCCTCCTGAGCTCGCCGTTAATACTGCCGGACTCATGCCATTAAACCCATCTAAACAACATGCAGTACAAGGCTTCTGAAAAGCCAGTCTCAAAATAACTTGCACTCTAATGTGAGCAGCAGACAAAGCTAAAGAAAAGCAGAGGAGCAGGCACCCTTCAAGCTAAAGCATGTTATTAAGGAATATTCCTTTTTGAAGTTTGTTGATTTTATTTTTATCATATTTTAGCACAAACCCTTTTCATGTTATAAATTAAGTAACTGCTGCAGAAGGGTTATGTTGTGGGGTTGTTTTTTTTTTTTTAGATGCATTTCCTATAGAGAGATTTTTAAAGTTTCCAGTACAAAAAAAAAAAAAAAAAAAACATGGAAAGCTGTGTTGAATTATGTGATACATTGAAATTAAAATGAAATTCCAAATTATCTTGCAGTCAGGGGCTGATGTGGACTGAGTGATAATAAATAAAGGTTAAAAGGACATTGGCAAGTCTTTTTTCATGGCTTTCAATTTTTCCCCTCCCTGTTGTTTGTAAAAACCTCTTAGAAGATTAAAAATAATATTTCTTTC
>NW_010304061.1:4336-6992 GCF_000700745.2 Antrostomus carolinensis
TTTCCCTATTGATTTTTTTTCTTTTTCCACATTTGAAAACAGCATTTATTTATTTTCTCTATTTCTAATGGAGCTGGGATTAATGTGGCTTTATTTGTTCTCAGCTTGGCTTGTGCTTTTGTCTCGCAGAGGGACTTGGTGCAGCCCGGGGAAGGGTGCTCATTAGAAGGACCAGCACCAAACGCCACTTCAAAGTTCCAATCAGGGGTCAAGGTCAGGAGCAAATATTTTGACCCAAGAGCAGTCACCCAAAAAACTCAGCTCTGGCACTTGATATTCCAAGGTCAAGGATTGTGCACTGGTCCAAAGGCTCCATCCATGGTGTCCTATGCTCTGGAGGGAAGAGGAGATGCTGACCACTTCTGGACAGAGGACTTGGAAAAATACATGGTGGAAGAAAAGTCTTTTCAACTCTCACAGGTCCATGAAGAAGGCTAGTCTTTAGGAAAGTACCCTGTATCTGCAGGAGGGGTGGGAGAGTACATAAAAATATTTCTCTTTTCAAAAAAAATCAGTCTTCAACTTGGTGTGTGTTTGGGTTCCAAGGTTTGGGGTGACTCCTGGTGGGATAGGGGTATTTTCTCCTTGATTTTGATTTTTTTTTTATTCCCCCCTGTATTTTTTAAGTGGAGAAAGGCAGGGTTTGAAAGCAATTTAAGCATTGAGACTTTAGACCACCTAATTGTGTAAACTGTAATGGATATTGCAGTCTTCATCAACTGGAGGGGGGGGATTTTGGTGCAGTAAATATTAAACTCTTTGAAAATGCATGACCAACAGAAAATTGGGAGAGTCATATTACTCTTATAAACACTCATGACTCTTTAAGACAAATAAATTTATGCATTTAAAATAGATGTATTGTGCATGCCCACGAGGATGGTGAACCATGAAACTATTTAAAGACATCGCAGCTAAGTTGTAGGAAGAGAAGAACATAAAAAGCTCAAGTGCGTTCATGCTTTTGGATTACGAGGAGGGGTTCTCTGCACTGCACGGGCTACTTGAACCTCCCCAGGTGCCAATGTGACCCCTCCAGCCTGGGAATCCTCATCTTCTCTGTGAAAATGCCATGGGAGGTGAAAGTTGGGCACTTAGTTTAACAAGTTTCAGCTTGACAGATTTTGGTAGGTCAACCAGCTGCCTGCAAGAAGAGAAAATGCCAGGAAAGATTGTTTTCTTTCAGTGTAATTCATCAGAATAGGGGTAGATTTGTTTCTGGATGCCATGCTACAGGTATGTATTTTTTAATATATTTAAAATATTAAAGATATATATAATCCTATCTCTTTGTGATAGAAGTTCAGTTAACCTGAGATTTGGCCTTACCCCTTGATGGTGAGGATCAGTTTAGGGAAAATCACAAGTTTTAGAAACAGCAGCAGACAACTCCTATATTAGATGTTTTGGTGGGATTTTTTTATGGTGAGTAAAGCCTTCCATGCTTCTTCCTCCAGGTTTCCTTCTCCTCTCCTTTTACCACAGAAAACAAGGGACCAAATCATCCTTACTCCCCCTGACACTGGCCACCAAAGTTTTTCTGTTAGGAAGACAAATCTTATTTGGGAGGGAAAGCAGTTTTCTTTAGTAAATACCAATTTTGATTAATAAAGAATGCATTTTTGTAACAGGATATATTTTTCTGTCAACAAAACGTGTCACTGGGTGATGCTGTCTCACATAAGACCATGAGGATGTAAGATCTGAGGAGCACATCTGCCCACCACTCCCGCCAGATCCACCACCATGGTGCTGAGAACCTGGCCAGGCGCTGGCTTGACTTTCTGCTTGAGGACCCTTGCGGTGACCTTATCTTCTCAGAGATGCTGTGAAGGTCAGTGCACTGCAGGCAGCATGGCATGGACAGCACTAGGGGATGAGCCGTAGCGCTGATTGGAGGTACAGCCAGGACTTCAGGGCTCAAACCCTTCCTCCTCCATCATTCGGCAGGAAGCCAGGTCTCCAGCAACTCTCATTATACCCAAAGCAGATGATGAAGTTGTCCACCCTCAAGGTTTTAATTTAACTCAGGGGAAGATGAGGCTGCACACAGCTCAGCGGAGACCTCTGCTCCTTGTGCAGCAGCAGTGGAACCACACAGCAGATGTGTGGCCACCCAGCAACCAGCTGGAGAGTGTGACAATGCCCTGATATACATTATAGATGCAATTTCTTTTGCAATAGTGGTTTTCCTCTTGAAAAGACTACAGCAGCATTAGGATGGGTTGGAGCCAGGTGATAGAGTATGTTATTCATGGTCCTGATCAGAAGTGAGAATGGAGGGACTGGGGTGGCTTATTTTGGAGAAAACAACAGCTCTGCTAGAGGTATTCAGAATAAAAACAGGAGGAGAAGGAGAGATGGATTTCAGCTCATCACCTCTGAAAAAATAAAATATTTTTTTTCTCTGCATCTGTGGAACTCACTGCTGCAGGACCCCACGGTGGGGAAAGAGATACAGCAAAAAACATATATATTTTTAGGGACAGGTTAAACTTCAACTGCTTTTAGGGATAATCCATCCTAAAATCTAAGAGGGGGGGAAGAGCCCTCTGCAGTTGATGGGGAAGTGGCAACCCCAGCCGGAGGCTAAGCTGACTGACCCATTTGCAACCCTGGTCTCTTGCTATTGCCCAGGACAGGGCTGACCCCATTC